>NW_025959980.1:0-12118 GCF_023159225.1 Perognathus longimembris pacificus | reverse complement strand
GCCCCTTCTCAGGGTACTGGGAGGCCTGAATAAGAAAGTATACTGCTGGCGTCAGCACAGGGCCCACCCCCCAGCGCCACCCCACAAAAAACCCTACGACTTTGGGGACCCTCTGCACCCTGCACCCATCCTTGCACACCTAGGCTCACCAAACTGGAAAGCTGAAGGTGTGTGTGCATGGGGGGGGGGTAGAGGGGGCTGGCTAATGGAGAACAAGAGCCCTGCTCACAAATGCAAGTTCCCTTGATTTGCACCGAATTGTACGACTGGAAATTCATTAACCTTAATGGACTTCTTTTCAAGTCACATTTGCATATAACACCCACGATGAAAGGAAACAACTTTCTGTGGACCATCTGCATGTAGTGCAAAACAAAGAAGTTTCCTGATGGCTTTCTTGTCACAGGGTAATGTGGAGCCCTCCGCCTGCCAGGTGACTCGGTTTATTCCTCGCTGCGTTTGTTCCCAGCAGCCATGCTCTGGGTCAGCCAGGAGAAAGAGGCCCCGCCCCTCCGCTGCGCCCCTTCAGAGCCCCGGAGCTTAACTGGTGAAGCTCCTAGGCCAGAACATTGCAGGATGTTGGCATCTAAAAATAAGATTATTTATTTTTGGCCAGTTATGGGCCTTGAACTTTGGTCCTGGGCACTGTGTCTAAGCTCCTTTTGCTCAAATCAAGGGAAGCACCCTACCAGTTGAGTCACAGTACCACTTCTGGCTTTTTCTGTGCTTACTTGAAGATGAAGGGGCTCATGTACTTTCCCGCCTGGGCTGGCTTAGAATGGTGATCTTCAGATCTCAGCCTCCTGAGTAGCTAGGATGACAGGCGGGAGCCACGGGTGCCCAGAGAATACCGTTGTTGTTGTTGGTGGTGGTGGTGGTGGTTGTGGGGCTTGAACTCAGGGCCCAGTGCTGTCTCTAGCTCAAGGCTGGAGCTCTACTCCTTGGGACCACAGCACCGCTTCCTCATTGATGACATCTTTGGGTAATTATTTATATCCTAATGAGGGCCTCTTCCTGCAAAAGCAGCCTTCTCAGCCAGCTCGGGGAGCGCAGTGTATCGGTGAACAGAGGTTTGGTTCTCCTTGGTTAGATGCAGACATCATTTTGGTTAAGTGAAGTCCCCAAGTCAGATGATCTCCCCAACTTTATCCCAGGGGGTTGTCATTGATAGTTTACTTCGGAAACGTCTAGACAATCAAGTATAAACTCTCTTACTACGCAGGGGCGTGTGTGTGTGTGTGCATTTATAAATAGTTTCAATGTCACGCAACATTTTTCAACCGGGCAGGTGACGCAGGCCTTGATCCAGCACTCACGCAGCTGAGGCAGGATTTTGAGCTTGAGGACAGCCTGGGCCTCTTAGCAAGACTTTGTCTTAACACCATCAAAACAAACACCAGGGGGAAACCCCAACTCATCTTATCGCATTAAGCTTATCCTTTGGGTCACTTTTAGGATTGAGTATCTAGGCTTCACTACTTAGAAGCACGTGCGATCTTTCCATTTTTCTTAAATGAACGTGTTTTGTGCCCACGGGGCGCCACCCGCCCAGGCCCCCCCCCATGTCCGTCCACGGAGCTGCTCCACGCCGCTGCCTTTGGTGACATGTGACCTCCAGATTTGTTCTGCACCCCGCACCCCGCTGCACGTCTCCCTCCACCCCGCACCCCTGCATCTCTCTGCCAGCGCGGCCCACACTGGTGCCTGTTTCATTGGCAGCTGCGCCCCACTTCGGATTAATTCTGAGTTGGGAATCTGGCACCCGGGGCTTCCTCCCGTGGGTTTGAGGTTTCCAGCCGGCAGGAACTGGACCGGAATCTCCAGGTGGCCTGCGCGAGTTTCCTTTGTGTCTGTCTCCTGTGCAGGGGTGTGCTCCCGCCCCGGGGTCACCCCCCGCCCCCCCCCCCAATGCCTTAGTGCCATCCTCTCTATGGCTCTAGAGAACTTGATGTCTCCGTCTACAAACAATACACAACCACGCCCACCTTCCCAGTGCCTTACGGGCCGGGCCGCGCGCCCCTTTGGCACGGAGCGAGCGGGTACCGCCGGCCAGCGCCGGGCTCCGCTCCATCGGGGCCGAAGCCCGGACTCCGGGGCCGGGCGCAGAGGCGCGCGCCTGGGAGGACGTGCCCGGCGCTCTGCCCAGTCCTGTGGCGCGCGGGCGCTCGGCCTTGGTGTGGCCCAGGGTGGGTAGACGCCCACGATTCTGCACCGCGTGCTTTGGGGCGTCGGTGGATGACTGGAAGCCAGCCCCGCGCCCGCCCCACCAGGACCTGGAGACGGAGGGTGACGCCCAGTCCTGTGCTCTGTGTGCCGGGGTCCGTGTCAGACTCGGCCACATCCTGTGCGCTAGTGCACGGGCCAGGGCGCGCGGGGCGGTGGGCGCACGTGGGAAGGGCGCGCGGGCGTGGGCGCACGTGGGAAGGGCGCGCGGGCGTGGGCGCACGTGGGAAGGGCGCGCGGGCGGTGGGCGCACGTGGGAAGGGCGCGCGGGCGGTGGGCGCACGTGGGAAGGGCGCGCGGGCGGTGGGCGCACGTGGGAAGGGCGCGCGGGCGGTGGGCCTAGGGTAAAGGTGTGGACACACGGAGATACTCACGATCCTCCCCTCTCTGTCCCCCCCCCCCCGCGCCCGCCCCCTCTGCAGCCCCGCTGTGCCTCGCCGTGTGCGTGGAGGTGCCCTCCGAGACCAAGGCCGTGCAGGGCGAGCCCATGAAGCTGCGCTGCATCTCCTGCATGAAGCGGGAGGAGGTGGAGGCCTCCACGGTGGTGGAGTGGTTCTACAGGCCCGAGGGCGGTAAAGACTTCCTCGTAGGTCCCACTGCGGGGGGGGGGGGGGGGGGACTCCTGCGCGCACGCGCGGCCCAGCCTCTCCTCAGAGCGCATGCGCCAGCCCTGTCAGCTCTGGAGGCCGGCGGCAGGCGGCCCTGCTTAGGGGGCGGGGGCCGGGGGGACCGCAGGCGAACCCCATTGAGACCTGACGGCTGGCCTCGTCCTGGGAGGGGGGCCAGCTCCACCCCGCGCCCACCCCGGGACGAGGGAGGTCGCTCACGCCTGTCACCCTAGCTGCTCAGGATCGTGGTTTGAAGCCAGGCAGCAGAGTCTCTGGGGCTGCATCTCCTCTCAGCCAGCAAAAGCTGGAGTGAGGTGTGGCTCGGGGACAGGCAGCGGCCTTGGAAAGCAGCTCAGGGACGGCAGCGCCCAGGCCCTTTGGACAGCTCCCCTCCCCTCCCTCGGTGGGGGCCCGGAATAGAGAAAGAGGGCGACCCTCCCGCCTAGCACAGTGTGCACGGAGCCGTGCGCTGAGCAGTGCGGCCTGGGTGTGTGCACGGAGCCGTGCATTGGCACAGTGCGGCCTGGGTGTGTGCACGGAGCCGTGCGCTGAGCACAGTGCGGCCTGGGTGTGTGCACGGAGCCGTGCTTGAGCACAGTGCGGCCTGGGTGTGTGCACGGAGCCGTGTGCTGAGCACAGTGCGGCCTGGGTGTGTGCACGGAGCCGTGGGCTGAGCACAGTGCGCCTGGGTGTGTGCACGGAGCCGTGCGCTGAGCACAGTGCGGCCTGGGTGTGTGCACGGAGCCGTGCGCTGAGCACAGTGCGGCCTGGGTGTGTGCACGGAGCCGTGCGCTGAGCACAGTGCGGCCTGGGTGTGTGCACGGAGCCGTGCGCTGAGCACAGTGCGGCCTGGGTGTGTGCACGGAGCCGTGTGCTGAGCAGTGTGGCCTGGGTGTGTGCACGGAGTCGTGCACTGAGCACAGTGCGGCCTGGGTGTGTGCACGGAGCCGTGCGCTGAGCACAGTGCGGCCTGGGTGTGTGCACGGAGCCGTGTGCTGAGCAGTGCGGCCTGGGTGTGTGCACGGAGCCGTGTGCTGAGCAGTGCGGCCTGGGTGTGTGCACGGAGTCGTGCACTGAGCACAGTGCGGCCTGGGTGTGTGCACGGAGCCGTGCGCTGAGCACAGTGCGGCCTGGGTGTGTGCACGGAGCCGTGCGCTGAGCACAGTGTAGCCCTGGGTGTGTGCACGGAGCCGTGTGCTGAGCACAGTGCGGCCTGGGTGTGTGCACGGAGCCCTGCGTGTGGGCACAGTGCGGCCTGGGTGTGTGCACGGAGCCCTGCGTGTGGGCACGAGTCTTTCAGAACTTTAAGCAGGTTTATCCTTGGGCCCAGTGCAAAAGCCCGAGGCTCGCACGGCCCCGGGGGGCAGCTCGGGACCCCCGGCCCTGAGGCCGGCCGGGCTGCAGCCACCCCGATCCCAGCCGGGAGGGCGGCGGGCAGGGCTGCCAGGGCCGCGGGTGCTCTGCCTCCCCGTTCCTCGCACCTGGGTGTGGACACCGTGCTCCGAGCCCCGCTTCGTCCCCGGCATCTCCCGGCCACCCGCTCGGTCCCTGAGTGCATCAGCCCCCCCTGCCCCCCCTTGCTTTTCCTGCCAGGCTCCCCACTTTATCCCTTCCTGCCTGACACCTGCCTGCCCCCCTCACCCCACTTCCCGAGTGGGGCTCCTGGTGACCTTGTCCTCAGCCATGCAGAATACGGCCTCCCCCTCCCTCCCCCTCCCCTCCCTGCTCCAGCGGCCCACCCCCCCCACTCCTCTCTGTGCCCGCAGATCTTCGAGTACCGCAATGGCCGCCAGGAGGTGGAGAGCCCGTTCCAGGGGCGGCTGCAGTGGGAGGGCAGCAAGGACCTGCAGGACGTCTCCATCACGGTGCTCAACGTCTCCCTCGACGACGCGGGGCTCTACACCTGCAACGTCTCCCGCGAGTTCGAGTTCGAGGCGCACCGGCCCTTGGTGAAGACCACGCGGCTGATCCCCCTGCAGGTCACCGAGGAAGGTGAGGCGGGCGGGGCCGGCGGGCGGGGCCCCTCGGAGGTGTGGGGTGCGGACGGACAGACGGCAGGCTCGGCTGGCTGGGAGGACGGAGGGCCGTTCCCCCCTCCCTCCTCCCGGGAGGAGCCCTGGCTCTGGGATGCCTCTGCCCCTCTGCCCTCTGCTGGCTCCTGGAGAAACCCCGAGACTCTGCCCACACGTCCTCGTAGCCGCCACCCAGAAGCCGGTGGCACGCAGACCTCAGCGAGCCCCAACGTGTAATGCAGTGCTTCCTTCTTAGTTCCTGGGGTCCTGGGATTTGAACTGGGTGCCCCCCACGTGGTAGCTAAGTATCCTACCACCTGAGTCACATCCCAGCCCTTGTGGCTGTCCTTTGCTTTTCCATCAGGGGTTCATGCTTCGGCATGGGCTGGCCGTGGACCCGCGGTGACCCCCTGTCTCCTCCCGAGTCCTGAGAGCAAGGGCGCCCCAAGTCCAGGGCACCCCACTCCAGCCACCATGTCCTGCCCTTCGTGCAGAGCATTTTTTTCTTTTTTCTTGCCAGTCCTGGGCCTTGAACTCAGGCCTGAGCACTGTCCCTGGCTTCTTTTTGCTCAAGGCTAGCACTCTGCCACTTGAGCCACAGCGCCCCTTCTGGCCATTTTCTGTGTATGTGGTGCTGGGGAATCGAACCCAGGGCCTCATGTATGTGAGGCGAGCGCTCTACCACTATTCCCAGCCCTAGATTTTTTTTATTTTAAATTGTATCATGGATAAAAATAAAGTGGTGAAGATGGTTCTGTCCTGAGAGTGAGTTACGGGGGGGGGGGGGGAGACAGAGAGAGGCGCGCACCATGAGCAGAGTGAAGGCACGTCCACTGTGGAAGTGTGGACGGGCGGAGCGCGGGGCCTGTGGGAACCCCGGCCCGGCGGCCGGCTCCGGGGCGGCCTCTCTTCCGAGTCCCATCCGCTCCTCCTCCCCTCCCTCCGCGCCCTCCTCCACGGGGAAGGGAGCCGGGCGCCCTCTGCCTGGCGCGGTGGGGAACTGCTGGCCGCCGTCTAATGGACGTAGGAAGCCGCGGTAGACGCCAGCCCTCTGGGGGTGAGGGGGGCCAGGCTTGGGGCGAGGGGGGGGGGGGGGGGAGGGAGGGCACCGGGTCGTTCCTAGAACCCTCGAGCTGCTCAGATGGGGGAAGGAGCTTGGCGGGCGCAGCGTGCAGGTGCCGGCTCGGTGGGTGGCTCGCTGTCTGGCCTGCCTGACTGGAAACCGCCTCCCCCTCCCTCGCTGGGGGAGGGCAGCTCTGGGGGAGCTCCGGGGGAGGGCAGGTCGGGGGCGCTTAGGGCTGGCTCATGGGTATGAAAGAAAGGGAGGGAGGCAGGAGCAGAATCCTTTAACCGCATTCCAGCCATCCCCCCTCCCCCTCCCATCGCCCCGCCTCTCCACTGCGCCCTCCCCCTCCCCCTCCCCCCATCACCCCGCCTCTCCACTGCACCCTCCCCCTCCCCCTCCCATCACCCCACCTCCCCACTGCACCCTCCCCTCCCCCCTCCACCCCATCACCCCCCTCTCCACTGTGCCTCCCCCCCATCACCCCGCCTCTCCACTGCACCCTCCCCCTCCCCCCTCCCATCACCCCGCCTCCCCACTGCGCCCTCCCCTCCCCCTCCACCCCATCACCCCCTCTCCACTGCGCCCTCCCCCCATCACCCCCGTCTCTCCACTGCACCCTCCCCCTCCCCCCTCCCCCCACCCTGTCTCTCCACTGTGCCCTCCCTCCCCCTCCACCCCATCACCCCGCCTCTCCACCGCGCCCTCCCTGCCCCTCGCCCCCCTCCTGCCTTTCGCTTGTCTTCTCCTCTCCCCCTTGGGCCCCTGCAGCCCCGCGGTCCTTCCCCTGGGACCCTCGCTGGCCCCTGTGCTGCTCCGGGGTGACGAACCCCGTGTCCCCCACCCCGTGGCCCCAGGGAACCTGCAGGTTCTTTCCCTGTTCCGGTGGGACTCGCCTGGCCGAGGCTCTTTGCTCCCAGCTCTGGATAGCAATCCAAAGCCTCTTTACCCAGAGATAACCAGAAATACCGAGCACAGGGATGGCGTGCGGCTCAAGGGGTAGAACACCTGCCCAGCAAGCACACGGTCTTGAGTTCAAACCCCAGTACCACCACCACCCCCCCAAACCCAGCGGGAGCAGCTTCCCGCGCTGCCTCTCCGGCCCTAACACCCCTGGAGACCCCAGAATGACGCGGCGGCGACGGCCAGGGAGAGCCGGGGCTCCGCAGCGCCTTCGGGGGTGCTGCCACGAGCCACGCTCGAGAACAGGCGTCGTGGCCCAGCCCCGGCGCGCACGCCCCAGCCCGTGTGCTCTGGAGGCTGAGACCCGAGGGCCACGGGGGAAGCCAGCCCGGCCCAGACGTTCAAGGGCCTCTGTCCCCAGTGAACCAGTAAAGACCCCACACGGGATCGGGGGCCCCGCGGCACGGGTGGGCGCGCGTGGGGCACGCACGCACGCACGCACGCACGCGCGCGCTGACCCTCCGTCCCCTCCCGGCAGCCGGAGAGGACTTCACCTCCGTGGTCTCGGAAATCATGATGTACATCCTGCTGGTCTTCCTCACCCTGTGGCTGCTCATCGAGATGATCTACTGCTACAGAAAGGTCTCGAAGGCCGAGGAGGCAGCCCAGGAGAACGCGTGAGTCCAGGAGACTCCCGTCGTGACCCCCCCCGACGCAGGCCACGCGACTGCACCCCCTTTACAGATGGAAGATAGCAAAGAGGGGGAGGGGGTCCCCAGCGCGTGCCGGAGTCCCAGTCGCAGGCCGCGCCTGCGTGTTTAACCAGTGAGGCAAAGCCCTCCGGCAGGTCAGGTGCGGCGGGCCGAGGTCAGGTGGCTCGCGGGGGACGGTGGCAGGTGAACCTCCACCTCCTTATTCCTAACGGCCGACTCCTCCGTACCCTGAGCTCCTGGCCCTCCGGGGCACCGCCTTCCATTAGCGAAGGGGCTCCAGGTCCCACGTTCTTCCCTTGGAGGCTGGAAGCCATGGAAGACCCCACCCAGACAGGGCCCTCCTCTTCCCGCGGGCTCATTCCACCCAGACCCCACTCGAGAGTGAGCGTGTATGAGCAATGGGGGGTCGTGAATGAGGGGCGTGAGGGACCATGCCGGCGTGCCGCGTCGGGAGAGGGAGGACAGAGCGGGCAGACTTCCAGCAGCACTGCCAGGCAGTAGCTCAGGAGACCAAGGCTGTGACGCTGGGAAACGTTTGATAAGATGAAGCGAACCCCCCACCCACGGCTCACACACATGGCTACTCAGGAGACTCAGATCTGGGGATTATGGTTTGGACCTAGCCTGGGCAGAAAAGCCCGCGTGACTCTTATTTCTGATCAACCAGCAAAAGGCCAGAAGGAGAGGTATGACCCAAAGAGTAGAGAGCCAGCTTTGAGCCCAAAAAGCCAACGGAGGGCACAAGGCCCTGAGTTCAAGGCCTAGGAATGGCAGTAAATAAATAAGAGATAAATAAATAAAACCCTATTTTTCATGATACCTGTGATGTCAGGGAAATAACAAAAGATGACACAGCCATATATAGATTAAAATTTTGTGGCGAAGGCTGTGATTTCCTAATTGCTTGGATTTTGGTGGTTGGACAGGAAATGCCCAGGCTTAGACAGGAAATACCCAGGCTTAAACAGGAAGTACCTAGTTTGGGTCCATACAGGAAACCAAATTGGAACTAAGCCCCGCCCCCCAGTAGAATTAAGAGTCTCTAGAGAGCTGCAACCCACCCATAGTGACCAGGGGAAAGTCTGGGAACCGACCTTGACCCCACCTAGAAAGTAAGAGTTCAGAATCAGTCAGGATGCCTGGCCTCACAGTGTCTGGGGTGTAAGTGGATAAGATTGCTATGACCCAGGGAACTCCGAGATGAGGAAATCGAGGTAGGAGGATCGCTTAGGCGGTGGTAACCGCTGGGTCTCACAGAAACGAGGGGAAAGCCCTTCCTCCTAGGCCGTCTCTGTAGGTTGGGACTTCACAGTCCAACCCCAAAGTGAGCCGGTGCTCCCTCCCCGCCGCCTGTCCCCCGCAGGTCTGACTACCTGGCCATCCCGTCGGAGAACAAGGAGAATGCCGCAGTCCCCGTGGAGGAATAGGGCCGCGGTGGCTCCAGGTGACGTCCAGGACGCGGGAGGGGGGGCGGAGGGAGGGCACTGCGGGCACCCCTCCCCAGCGTCCTTCTCCCTGCCGGCTCCCGCTTTGGACTGGGCAGGGCTGGAGGTCCTCAGCGAGCCGTTTTGCCGTGGGCAGGTGGCCTCCACAGCCAAGGACTAGACGCCCCAGGTTGGTGACGTGCGCGGCAGGAGGAGGCACCGCCCAGCCCCGCATCGCGCCCAGCCCCGCGACTCTCCTCCTCCCCGCTCGGCATCCGAGTGTCCGTTCCCGATCGCCCCAGTCCGTCAGGACTCTGTCCATGCTAAGACCTGGCCGCGCCCCGTCCTGGCTTTCCTAGCGGCTCCCAAGCCGAGTGGATGATTTCTCCCCGAGCAACAGATGACCTTGAGAGCAGCGCTCCCCTCCGCGCCCGCGATCACCCCCTCTCCGCGCCGCCAGGGAGCCTTGCTGGGGGCAGGCATCGACCTGTCTGGGTTAGAGCAAGTCTGTTGCGGACCGAGGCACTCTGAAGCCAAGTTTCCCCCAATCCACGCGTGGCCAGGCCACCAGAGACAAGCAGGCCTCCCTAGGTTCTCCTCGCGTGTGGACGGACGTGCTCTCTGGAGCTCAGGACTCCAGCACCAGAGCCCCGCGGTCTCCGTGGAGACCAGGACTCAGTCCTCCCGAGGAACCCAGCATGACGGCGCTCTTACAAGTCACACGACGTGTCTCTCATCTCGCTGTGGTTGGTCTGTGCGTGCCCCTTCTGGGGTGCAGCCCGCGTGAGCGAGGGGACTGCAGTTCCCAGGCTCGCGCTCTCCGTGTCTGTGGGTCGGTGTCATTCCTCGTTTCACAGGAGGCGACTGAGACGCCCACGGGGCTCGGCCGAGGGGCCGGGCGGCCTGGCGCGGAGACCCGGCTCCAGGCGCAGGCTCCGCGCGCCCACGGGGCCGGCCGTTCCGTGTCTGAAGACTCCGCCGCTCACCCGGCTCTGCCCACGCGGCCTGCACCAGCGCACGTTTGGGGAGGGTTGGCGTGGCCGAGATGAGCGAGGCTAGAGTTCAGAGGACTAGAGAGTGGCCAAGAAAGAAAGATGACACGAGCTAGACCCGGACAATTCCCTGTAAAGATGTGTGGAGTGGAGGCCTAATCCCAAAGGAGCTACTCTCAGAGAGCAATATGGAGACCCAGGGAAGAGCCTGTTTAGCCCACCATGGACACAGGATGCACGGCAAGGGAAGACGGGGAGGGGGCGTCCAAACATGTCTCCGATGGGGCTGCGGTGCTCAGGCATTTTTTCCCCTCCATACTTCAAGACAGCAGAGAAATGGTGGGGAGAATACGAAACCTCATTTCCCCTTTAGAGTCGGGTCCAAGGGCAGCAGCCTTCAGTCCCGGCGAGGAGGGAAAGCAGGTGGTAATGTCGGTGAGAGCCACGCCCCTCGGAGCTGGGCGTGGACTAGGACAGAGCGTGCTCCACGCTCCGGGCTGCATCTGTCAGCTCACTTCCATCCCTCCCACCCCAGGGATGTCCTTGAAATAAGACCCTGGACGCCTCCCAGCCTTGACCTTGTGGAGGGAAGCCCTGCAATAAAGCCAAGACCCTTCTTGGTAGTTTTCCATGCCATCCTGAGATCGGGGATAGACTGCTTTCTTTCCTTTTTTTTTTTTTTCTTTTCTTTCTTTGCCAGTCCTGGGGTTTGAACTCAGGGCCTGAGCACCGTCCCTGGCTTCTTTTTGCTCAAGGCTAGCACTCTGCCACTTGAGCCACAGCGCCCCTTCTGGCCGTTTTCTATATAGGTGGTGCTGGGGAATCGAACCCAGGGCTTCATGTATACGAGGTGAGAGCTCTTGCCACTAGGCCACATTCCCAGCCCAGGAGACTGCTTTGTTATAGCAGGAAGAGAGGCCTGATTAGCACAAGGCTTGCGGAGTCGCGGTGACGTCACAGCAGCAAGGCCCTTCCTTCCCCCACTTCCTCTTGGCCCCTGGGCACCACGAGTCTGGCTTGCAGTGAGGTTATCTGCACGACTGCTTTTTTTTCTCTTCCTGCTTTCTTTGTGTTCTTACTTGCTTGGCTGCACTGGGGTTTGAACTCAGGGCCTCAGCCTTGCTCAGCTTCCTCGTCTGGCCATTTGAGCCTTGACGCCAGCCCAACTTTTTGTCAGTTATTTTGCAGATGGCATCTTGCGGACCTCCCTTCCTGGGCTGGCCTCAGGCCTCGGAGCCTCGAGATCTCAATCTTCTGGGCAGCTCAGACGGCAGACATGAGCCACCGGTTCCAGGCATTTCCCTTCCTCCCCTTCAGTTTTTTAAGAAGCCCCAGTTCCGAGTGATTTTTAATGAAGCTGGATGACACCTATCATTTATCCACGTTATCTTCTTTCCACTCTCTCTCTTTTTTGGTTGGCCATGGGGCTTGAACTCTGGGCTTGGGCTCTACCACTTGAGCCACAGCGCCACTTCCAATTTTCTGGTGGTTCATTGGAGATAGAAGAGTCTCATGGCCTTTCCTGCCCAGGCTGGCTTTGAACTGCCATCCTCAGATCTCAGCCTCCTGAGTAGCTAGGCTTGCAGGCGTGAGCCCCCGGCTGGGCCTCTCACTCCAGCTCCTTGCTCCTCGGTACTTTCATTCAAGCGTTAAGCCTTTAAAGCGGAAGCCTTTGCACGCGGGTCATTTTATTTCTCGACAAATGGCGGGTGTTATTAACACGTGGTGTTGTCCGTGGAGACAGGACAGTGCACAGCGTTACTAGGTGGCCAGGACGCTAGCTAACGGGCGAGAGCTGGAACCTGCGCCTCCCCGTCTGCCTTCCACCTAGACCGACGCCGCTTCCTCTCTCCTCTCGGTCACGTCCACTGTGATCTTGGCTTCTCACCTGTCCTGCATCCACCGTGTCCTCCAGCCTTCATCCCTCCTTCTGGAAGCTTCCCTGCCACTGCGTCATGGTGGACACCGGGAAGACGCCCGTGAGAGGCTGTCTCGTTCTGGCTGTCTGAGTTGGGTTTGTGTCTCGTTTCTCCAGAGCTGCACCTCGTCTCTTTCCTGGAGACCTGATCATGACCGCACGCCTGCGAGGTGCTGCGGTCTCCGCCCTTCTCCCTCGTCTCCCGTATTCCCGCGCCAGGCCCGACTGACCGTGTGCAGCTCTGGAAGCTTCATCTGGCAGG
>NW_025959979.1:0-28327 GCF_023159225.1 Perognathus longimembris pacificus | reverse complement strand
GGAACGGAGAAAAAAGCTTATTTAGGACCTGCACTTACGAAGTGGTAGGCAGATGTTTATCAGGGAGTATTCCTTCTGAGAATAATAACAGCTGGAGCTTGTTAAGGTAATTACACAGGGGAAAGAATAATGTACTGGGAACTCTTCAGAAGAATCTAATTTGTAGTGAGTGTGAGAGATAAAAGCTCATTACGAACGACATGAACATGCTGCGTAGGTAGCAGTTTATCAGTAAATATCTCCACTGAGATTAAGGAAAGCAGTAGCTTAATAAATTAAGTGCTTCCTGGTATGGTTACTGTACTGGTAACTCCCCAAAAGAATCTGGATTGTGTTGAGGGAACAGAGAAAAAAGCTCATTTAGGACCTGCACTTATGAAGGGGGTAGGCAGCTGTATATCAGGGAGTATCCCTTCTGAGAATAAACAGAGCTGGAGCTTGTTAAGGTAATTTCACAGTGGAGAGGATAATGTACTGTGAACTCCTCAGAAGAATCTCATTTGTGATGAGGGGAGAGAGATAAAAGCTCATTTAGGAACGACATGAAGATACTGGGTAGGTAGCTGTTTATCAGTAAATATCTCCACTGAGATTTAGAAAAGCAGTAGCTTAGTCAACTTGTATGGTTACTGTACAGGTAACTCTCCAAAAGAATCTGGATTGTGGTGAGGGAACAGAGAAAAAAGCTCATTTAGGACCTGCACTTACGAAGGGGGTAGCCAGCTGTATATCTGGGAGTATCCCTGCTGAGAATAAAAACAGCTGGAGCTTGTTAAGGGAATTACACAGGGGAAAGGATAATGTACTGGGAACTCCTCAGAAGAATCTAATTTGTGGTGAGTGTAGAGAGATAAAAGCTCATTTAGGAACTGAGTGAACATGCTGCATAGGTAGCTGTTTATCAGTAAATATCTCCACTGAGATTAAGAAAAGCAGTACCTTAATAAATTAAGTACTTCCTGGTATGGTTACTGTACTGGTAACTCCCCCAAAAGAATCTGGATTGTAGTGAGGGAATAGAGAATAAAGCTCATTTAGGACCTGCCCTTACGAAGGGGGTAGGCAGCTGTATATCAGGAAGTAAACCTTCTGAGAATAAAAACAGCTGGAGCTTGTTAAGGTAATTACACAGGGGAAAGGATAACGTACTGGGAACTCCTCAGAAGAATCTGATTTGTGGTGAGGGGAGAGAGATAAAAGCTCATTTAGGAACGACATGCACATGCTGCGTAGGTAACTGTTTATCAGAAAATATCTCCACTGAGATTAAGAAAAGCAGTAGCTTAATAAATTAAGTACTTCCTGGTATGGTTACTGTACTGGCAACTAACCAGAAGAATCTGGATTGTGGTGAGCGAACAGACAAATAAGCTCATTTAGGACCTGCACTTACGATCGGGGTAGGCAGATGTATATTAGGGAGTATCCCTTCTGAGAATAAGAACAGCTGGACCTTGTTAAGGTAATAACATCGAGGAAAGGTTAATGTACTTGGAACTCCTCAGAAGAATCTGATTTGTGGTGAGGGGTGAGAGTTAAAAGCTCATTTAGGAACGACATGAAAATACTAGGTAGGTAGCTCTTTATCAGGAAATATCTCCACTGAGATTAAAAAAAGCAGTAGCTTAATAAATTAAGTACTTCCTGGTATGGTTACTGTACTGGTAACTCCAGAAAAGAATCTGGATTGTGGTGAGGTAACAGAGAAAAAAGCTCATTTAGGACCTGCTCTTACGAAGGGTTTAGGCAGCTGTATATCAGGGAGTATCCCTTCTGAGAATAAAAAAAGATGGAGCTTGTTAAGGTAATAACTCAGGGGAAAGGAAAATGTACTTGGAACTCCTCAGAAGAACTTGATTTGTGGTGAGGGGGAGAGAGATAAAATCTCATTTAGGAACGGCATGAACATGCGGCATAGGTAGCTGTTTATCAGTAAATATCTGCACTGAGATTAAGAAAAGCAGTAGCTTAATAACTTAAGTACTTCCTGGTATGGTTACTGTACTGGTAACAACCCAAAAGAATCTGGATTGCGGTGAGGGAACAGAGAAAAAAGCTCATTTAGGACCTGCACTTACGAAGGTGGTAGGCAGCTGTATAAAAAGGAGTATCCCTTCTGAGAATAAAAACAGCTGGAGCTTGTTATGTAATTACACAGGGGAAAGGATAATGTACTAGGAACTCCTCAGAAGAATCTAATTTGTGGTGAGTGTGAGAGATAAAAGCTCATTTAAGAACGACATGAACATGCTACGTAGGTAGCTGTTTATCAGTAAATATCTCCACTGAGATTAAGAAAAGCAGTAGCTTAATAAATTAAGTACTTCCTGGTATAGTTACTGTAGTGGTAACTCCCCAAAAGAATCTGGATTGTGGTTGAGGAAACAGAGAAAAAAGCTCATTTAGGACCTGCACTTATGAAGGGGGTAGGCAGCTGTATATCAGGGAGTATCCCTTCTGAGAATAAACACAGCTGGGGCTTGTTAAGGTAATTACACAGGGGAAAGGATAACGTACTGGGAACTCCTCAGAAGAATCTGATTTGTGGTGAGGGGAGAGAGATAAAAGCTCATTTAGGAACGACATGAACATAATGCAAAGGTAGCTGTTTATAAGTAAATATCTCCACTGAGATTAAGAAAAGCAGTAGCTTAATAAATCAAGTACTTCCTGGTATGGTTACTGTACTGGTAACTCCCCAAAAGAATCTGGATTGTGGTGAGGGAACACAGAAAAAAGCTCATTTTTGTCCTACACTTACGAAGGGGGGTAGGCAGCTGTGTATCAGGGAGTATCCCTTCTGAGAATAAAAACAGCTTTAGCTTGTTAAGGTAAGTACACAGGGGAAAGGATAATGTACTGGGAACTCCTCAGAAGAATCTGATTTGTGGTGAGGGGAGAGAGATAAAAGCTCGTTTAGGAACGACATGAAAATGCTGCATTGGTAGCTGTTTATCATTAAATATCTCCACTGAGATTAAAAAATCAGTAGCTTAAGAAATTAAGTATTTCCTGGTATGGTTACTGTACTGGTAACTCCCCAAAAGAATCTGGATTGTGGTGAGGGAACAGAGAAAAAAGCTCATTTAGGATCTGCCCTTACGAAGGGGGTAGGCAGCTGTATATCAGGGAGTAAACCTTCTGAGAATAAAAACAGCTGGAGCTTGTTAAGGTAATTACACAGGGGAAAGGATAACGTACTGGGAACTCCTCAGTAGAATCTCATTTGTGGTGAGGGGAGAGAGATAAAAGCTCATTTATGAACGACATGCACATGCTGCGTATGTAACTGTTTATCAGTAAATATCTCCACTGAGATTAAGAGAAGCACTAGCTTAATAAATTAAGTTCTTCCTGGTATGGTTACTGTACTGGTAACTCCCCAAATGAATCTGGATTGTGGTGAGGGAACCGAGAAAAAGCTCATTTAGGACCTGCACTTACGAAGGGTTAGGCAGATGTATATCAGGGAGTATCCCTTCTGAGAATAAAAACAGCTGGAGCTAGTTAAGGTAATTACACATGGGAAAGGATAACGTACTGGGAACTCCTCAGAAGAATCTGATTTGTGGTGTGGGGAGAGAGATAAAAGCTCATTTAGGAACGACATGAAAATGCTGCATAGGTAGTTGTTTATCAGTAAATATCTCCACTATGATTAAGAAAAGCAGTAGCTTAATAAATTAAGTACTTCCTTGTATGGTTACTGTACTGGTAACTCCCCAAAAGAATCTGGATTGTGGTGAGGGAACAGAGAAAAAAGCTCACTTAGGACCTGCACTTACGAAGGGGGTAGGCAGCTGTATATCAGGGAGTATCCCTTCTGAGAATAAAAACCGCTGGAGCTTGTTAAGGTAATTACACAGGGGAAAGGAACGTACTGGGAACTCCTCAGAAGAATCTGATTTGTGGTGAGGGGAGAGAGATAAAAGCTCATTTAGGGACGACATGAGCATGCTGCGTAGGTAGCTGTTTATCAGTAAATATCTCCACTGAGATTAAGAAAAGCAGTATCTTAATAAATCAAGTAATTCCTGGTATATTTACTGTACTGGTAACTCCCCAAAAGAATCTGGATTGTGGTGAGGGAACAGAGAAAAAAGCTCATTTAGGACCTGGACTTACGAAAGGGGTAGGCAGCTGTATATCAGGGAGTATCCCATCTGAGAATAAATACAGCTGGAACTTGTTAAGGTAATTACACAGGGGAAAGAATAATGTACTGGGAACTCCTCAGAACAATCTGATTTGTGGTGAGGGGAGAGAGAAAAAAGGAACCACATGAACATGCTGCGTAGGTAGCTGTTTATCAGTAAATATCTCCACAGAGATTAAGAAAACAGTAGTTTAATAAATTAAGTACTTCCTGGTATGGTTACTGTATTGGTAACCCCCAAAAGAATCTGGATTGTGGTGAGGGAACAGAGAAAAAAGCTCATATAGGAACTTCACTTACGAAGGGGTTAGGCAGCTGTATATCAGGGAGTAACCCTTCTTAGAATAAACAAAGCTGGAGCTTGTTATGGTACTTACACAGGGGAAAGGATAACGTACTGGGAACTCCTCAGAAGAATTGGATTTGTGGTGAGGGGAAAAAGATAAAAGCTCATTTAGGAACGACATGATTATACTGGGTAGGTAGCTGTTTATCAGTACATCAGAAAAGCCGTAGATTAATAAATAAAGTACTTCCTGGTATGGTTACTGTACTGGTAACTCCACAAAAGAATCTGTATTGTGGAGAGAGAACAGAGAAAAAAGCTTATTTAGGAACTGCACTTACGAAGGGGATTAGCAGCTCTATATCAGGGAGTATCCCTTCTGAGAATAAAAACAGCTGGAGCTTGTTAAGGTAATTACACTGGGGAAAGGATAATGTACTGGGAACTCCTCAAAAGAATCTGATTTGTGGTGAGGGGAGAGAGATAAAAGCTCATTTAAGAACGACATGAACATGCTGTGTAGGTACCTGTTTATCAGTAAATATCACCACTGAGATTAAGAAAAGCAGTAGCTTAATAAATTAAGTAATTCCTGGTATGGTTACTGTACTGGTAACTCCCCAGAAGAATCTGGATTGTGGTGAGGAAATAGAGAAAATGGTCATTTAGGACCTGCACTTACGAAGTGAGTAGGCAGCTGTATATCAGGGAGTATCCCTTCTGAGAATAAAAACAGCTGGAGCTTGTTAAGGTAATTACACAGGGGAAATGATACAGTACTGGGAACTCCTCAGAAGAATCTGATTTGTGGTGAGGGGGAGAGAGATAAAAGCTCATTTAGGAACGACATGAACATGCTGCGTAGGTAGCTGTTTATCAGTAAATATCTCCACTGATATTAAGAAAAGTAGTTGCTTAATAAATTAAGTACTTCCTGGTATGGTTACTGTACTGGTAACTCCCCAAAAGAATCTGGATTGTGGTGAGGGAATAGAGAAAAAATCTCATTTGGTACCTGCACTTACGAAGGGGGTAGGCAGCTGTATATCAGGGAGTATCCCTTCTGATAATAAAAAGAGCTGGAGCTTCTTAAGGTAATTACACAGCGGAAAGGATCATGTACTGGGATATCCTCAGAAGAATCTGATTTCTGGTGAGGGGAGAGAGATAAAAGCTCATTTAGGAACGACATGAACATTCTGTGTAGGTAGCTGTTTATCAGTAAATATCTCCACTGAGATTAAGAAAAGCAGTAGCGAGGATTTTGGCAGAAGAAGGCGGAGGAGCGGCTGAGCCCTGCAGGGCTCCCTCCGATATCGAAGTTTTCTCACCTCATAGAAACTGTTTCTCTGAGAAAGAAATCCAAAGTAAGTTCTAACAGTACAGGGATTCTGAACAGGAAGGAAAAATCGACTTTGCTGGTCTGGAAACACAGTTTTGAGCTCCGGGCGGCGTCCCGCTGCAGCGCCAGCGCCGGCTCAGGCACAGTGCCTGGCACAGCCCCCCCGCACTCCGCGCTGCTAAAGCGAGAAATACTCCAGACGGCAGCCGAGCACGGAGGACCTGACATCGCAGAGACAGCGTGAGTACCCCGCAAAAAAAAAAATTATTGTCGCTTGTGCCTACAGTCCAGCTTCTGGAAGGCATCCCTGTCCCCACCGCCAGAGCAAAGCGCCATCTTTGCCACTGGCATAGGGTCAGACCAGACTGGAACTGAAGCGGGCCTGGGGAAAGCGAGGTCAAAAAAGCCATCTTTGAAAAGGGCAGGAGGGGCGGAATCAGTGAGAACCAGCTCCGCCCAGAAGAACGCCCCCTGCCCTGGCGGGAGGCGAGTCCGGGGATTATCCAGAGATGCCCCGCCCTGCCCGCCAGAACTTCTAAACTTAAAGCAAAAGCTGCGAGCAGCTACCAGGGGCACGGAAACAACAGAAGGAGGAACAAAGAGTTCCGGGGACAGCTAAACGGTCCTGTCACAGAGGAAACTAATTCCCAGCCCAAAACGGAGCTGCATTCCATAGCTACCTATGCCAAAGAGGCCGCCTCCCTCAGGCAAGCAACTCTTAGTGGAGCAAAACAGGCCAGACGCGCCACGCTCTGCTGAGTTCACAGTCTAGTCAATTCCAGGCATCAATGGCAGCGGCCCCACAGCAGACAGAGGAGCCACAGTTCCTGTGACTGCCTACGTCCCCATCGACAGAGGACGCCCAAGGCCTGCCTGCAAGCTGTGCGAACCTCAGAGACCCACGATTGCACCAACAGGGGAGAAGGTCAGAACAGATCCACCCCTTGCCAACTGAAATCAAGTCAAACCAGCCAATCAGGAAAATAGACTGCAGTCCACTGCAGGGAAACCTGAGACTGGTTTCTTTTTCTTTTCAAACATTTTTTTTTAAACTTTTCTTTAAAATTTTCTTTTTAATTTTTTCACACCTGAAACATCATTGGCTGTTTTTTTGTTTGTTTGTTTGTTTGTTTTCCATTTTTACTGGTTTGTTTTATCAAGTTTTTTTTTTGTGTTTGTTTATTTGCTTGGGTGTCCCTTTTCTGTTATTTTCCTTTTTATTTACTTATGCTTCCTTGAAATAATTTTTCAGTTTTGTGTATCTGTCTTCCAGTATTTTTACTTCATTTCTCTCCTTGCGTCCTCTTCCTTTAAAAATTACTTTCCTATAACTAACACGTACACCCTTTTCTGCTAACTCTCCAGTGTCTGTCATTTTATCAATGTGCTTTCTACTGATTCTACTCTTCTCCACATTTCCACGTCACTGAAACTAAACCAAAATCACCACCCCCCCCCAATACACTTTACTCTATTCTCTTTACTACCTCCAACTTACCCTCCGGACTTACTGCCTGGACCTCCAGGTTCCATTGACTCCTGGTTATTGGATAGAGGATATCCCATCTTAATACGAGTGAATCAAAGGGGTTCATAGAGAAAGCCAGTCCTAAAAGAACTTAATATAAAAACAAGAATTGCGTATAAGATTGTAACAGTAAATAAGTAACTACTGAATACAGGGCCCATGATCAGATGTTATATTGAAATTGTATTCTTTAGGAACACCAAATCTAACTTTATAGACAGGTATACAAGTTATCTGTATATAATTGTGAAATTGTAAGATTTACACAACAGTGCTTGGTAAGGGCTGCTTTGGGTCTTAAACAGTGCTCACAGGTGCTGGTAGACTGGCATTCCCAATCCAAATGGGCAGAAGAAACACAAGAAAGATGGCAAATAATGAAGTCTTATCTCCCACCCAAAACAAGCAGGAAGCAGAGCAGTCAATCAAAAACATAGAAGAAAACCCCCAAAATGCTCTACAAAGTTTACTGATAAACATGATAAATGAAAAGCTTGAATCTCTTCAGTCAATTATGTTAGAGCGTGAGGAGGCAAAGCAAAAATTAATGGAGAATTTCATGGCATCCACAAATAGAAAGATAAGTGAGCTTCAAGAGTCAAATGAAAAGATAGCTACCCAACTTAAAGATTTGAGAGACAACACTCAAAACCAAAGTAATGAAGTTAATGAAGTAAAGAAGTCCATACAGGACCTAAGAAATGACATGGAAATCATCAGGAAAGACCAGTCAGAAGGAAAAGAGATTCGAAATCAAGTAGCTAGCCTACAGTCCCGACTAACTGAAGCAGAGGATCGAATCTCAGGAGCTGAAGATTCCTTAGATTCTATGGAGAAAGATCAAAAATCAATACAAATCCAGTCCAAGCAACAAAACAGATCACTACAGGAGATTCAAGACACAATCAGGAAGCCCAATTTAAGGATAATAGGTATTGAGGAAAACTTGGAGAAAGAGGTTAATGGGATAGGCAACCTATTTAACAGAATATTAGCTGAGAACTTCCCAAACATCCAGAAGGAAAGGCCTATACAGATACAAGAAGCATTTAGAACCCCAAATCGACCAGACCAGAATAGGACTTCCCACCGACATATTGTGATCAAAACAGCTTCAGCAGAGTGCAAGGAAAAAATACTCAAAGCTGTTAGGGCAAAGAAAACTATCACATATAAAGGAAAAGCAATCAGAATTACCCCAGACTTCTCAGCAGAGACCATGAAAGCAAGGAGAGCCTGGAATGAAGTATAGCAAACTCTAAATAAAAACAACTACCAACCAAGAATTCTGTACCCCGCCAAACTCTCCTTCATAGCCGAAGGTCAAATAAAAGTCTTCCACAATAAGGAAAAATTGAAACAATATATCTCCACCAAACCAGCTTTACACAAAATCCTTAAAGATGTACTATACAGGGAAAATAATCAAGATCCCAACACAGACAGAGAAATGAACCCTAATTAGTAAACACTAGATCAAGAAATGGGAAGACACATCTTTAAACAAGACAGTGATAATGAAAGGAACAAACGATCACCTCTCAATCCTAACTGTCAACATTAATGGACTTAATTCTCCAATCAAACGACATAGGCTCATAACTTGGATCACAAATCAAGATCCATCTTTCTGCTGCCTCCAAGAGACACATCTATCCAGCAAAAGTAAACATCTTCTAAAAGTGAAAGGCTGGAAACAAATCTATCAAGCAAATGGCCCCCATAATCAGGCTGGAGTTGCAATCCTAGTATCAGACAAAATTGACTTCAAATTAAAAAACGTAAGAAGAGACAAAGAAGGTTACTACATACTAGTAAAAGGATCTCTCCAACAGGAAGAAATAACCATCCTAAATATCTACACGCCAAATGCAGGAGCACCCAACTTCATCAAACAAACACTACTGGCTCTAAAAACATTCATAGACCCAAACACAATGATAGTGGGGGACTTTAACACTCCACTATCACCTCTGGACAGATCAATACGCCAAAAACTGAACAAAGAAACCACAGAACTAAACAATTGCATAGACCAACTAGACTTAATCGACATCTACAGAATATTCCACCCAGCAAGGACAGAATACACATTCTTTTCGGCAGCACACGGAACATTCTCCAAAATAGATCACATCGTAGGGCACAAAGAAAATCTGTACAAATTCAGAAGTATCAAAATCATTCCCTGCATTCTTTCAGACCACAATGGAATAAAATTAGAGCTCAACTCATTCAGCCACCACAGAAAATCCCACAATTCATGGAGACTAAAGAACACACTGCTGAACCATCAGTGGATCATTGAAGAAATTAAAACAGAAATTCAAATGTTTATGGACTTCAACCAAGTTGAGGGCACAAAGTACCAGCTCCTTTGGGACACAGCAAAGGCAGTACTCAGAGGAAAATTTATATCTCTGAGTACATACATCAACAAACTGGAGAAACAGCAACTCAGTAATTTAAGGAAGCACCTTAATTTTCTGGAGAGAGAACAGCAAGCCAAACCCCAAGTCAATAGACGGAAGCAAATAATTAAAATCAAATCAGAATTAAATCAATTAGAGACGAAAAAAACCATCGAAAGAATCAACAAAACAAAGAGTTGGTTCTTTGAAAAAATCAACAAGATAGACAGACCCCTGGCAAACCTGACCAAAGAACGAAGGCAGCACACTCAAATAAACAAGATAAGAGATGAAACAGGTAGCATCACCACAGAAATAACCCAAATTCAGAAAATAATAAGGGACTATATTGCAAACCTTTATGCCAACAAATTCGAGAACTTGGAAGAAATGGATGATTTCCTAGAAAAAATTGATACCCCCAAACTCAACTATGAAGACTTAAACCTTCTAAACAGACCCATATCCAGTATTGAAATAGAAACAGCAATAAATGATCTCCCATCCAAGAAAAGCCCAGGTCCAGATGGATTCACCGCAGAGTTCTACAAGGCCTTCAAAACAGAACTCACTCCAATATTTCTCAAACTCTTCAATGAAATTGAAAGAGAACGTTCACTGCCAGACTCATTTTATGAAGCCAGTATAACCCTCATCCCAAAACCAGGCAGAGACTCATCACGGAAAGAGGACTACAGACCAATCTCCCTGATGAACATAGATGCAAAAATTCTCAACAAAATTCTGGCCAATCGACTTCAACAGGTCATCAAAAAAATCATACACCACGATCAAACTGGATTCATCCCAGGGATGCAAAGCTGGTTTAATATACACAAGTCAATTAATGTAATCCACCACATCAACCGGAGCAAGGTAAAGAACCACATGGTTTTATCGCTGGATGCGGAAAAAGCGTTCGATAAAATCCAGCACCCATTTATGCTAAAAGCCCTGGAAAAACTGGGATTCCAGGGAACATTCCTGAATATAATCAAGGCAGTTTATGACAAACCAACAGCAAGCATAACTCTAAATGGTGAAAAACTAAAGCCATTCCCTTTAAAATCAGGAACAAGGCAGGGATGTCCACTCTCTCCCCTGCTCTTCAACATAGTACTAGAATTCCTAGCCAGAGCAATTAGGCAAGAAGAGAATATAAAGGGGATCCAAATAGGAAAAGATGAAGTTAAACTTTCTCTCTTCGCAGATGACATGATCCTATACCTAAAGAATCCCATAGACTCTACCCCCAAGCTACTAGAGCTGATACAAAACTTTGGCAAAGTTGCAGGATATAAAATAAACCTTCAAAAATCAACGGCCTTTCTCTATGCTAACAACCCGAAGACCGAGGCTGAAATCAGGAAAGCAACTCCTTTTGCAATAGCCCCCAAAAACATAAAATACCTAGGAATAACCTTAACCAAAGAAGTGAAAGACCTCTTTGAAGAGAAATTTAAAAGCTTGAAAAATGAAATTAAGTCAGAACTAAGAAAATGGAAAAACCTACCGTGCTCCTTGATTGGGAGGATTAATGTAATCAAAATGGCAATATTGCCAAAGGCTATCTACAATTTCAATGCAATACCCATTAATATCCCAACACCATTCTTTAATGAAATAGAGGAAGCAATCCAGAAATTCATATGGAACAATAAAAGACCTAGAAGAGCAAAAACACTCCTAAGCAGAAAGAACAGTGCTGGAGGAATTACAATACCCAACTTCAAGCTGTATTATAAAGCTATAGTAATAAAAACAGCTTGGTATTGGCACCGGAACAGGCCTGAAGACCAATGGAACAGAATTGAAGACCCAGAATTAAACCCACAGAACTATGCCTACTTAATCTTTGATAAAGGAGCTAAAACAATAGTATGGAAGAAAGATAGCCTCTTTAACAAGTGGTGCTTGCAAAACTGGCTCAACACATGCAACAAACTAAAACTAGATCCTTATATATCACCCTGCACCAAAATCAATTCCAAATGGATTAAAGACCTTGAAATCAATACAGGCACCCTGAAGACACTAAAGGAAGGAGTAGGAGAAACACTTGGGCTCCTTGGCACAGGACAGAACTTCCTTAACAAAGACCCTGAAAGGCTACAAATCAAAGAAAGGTTGGACAAATGGGACTACATCAAACTCCAGAGCTTCTGCACGGCAAAGATCATAGCTCTCAAGATAAACAGAAAGCCCACAGACTGGGAGAAGATCTTTACCGGACATTCAACAGACAAAGGCCTCATCTCTAAAATATATGCAGAACTAAAAAAATTACCTTCTTCCAAAACAAAACTGCAAAGAACCACTAGCCCCCTCATCAAGTGGGCTAAAGACTTGCAAAGAAACTTCTCTGATGAGGAAATGAGAAGGGCCAATAGACATATGAAAAAATGCTCTACATCACTGGCCATAAAGGAAATGGAAATCAAAACAACAATGAGATTCCATCTCACCCCAGCAAGAATGTCATATAACAAGAAAACTAATAATAACAATTGTTGGAGGGGATGTGGCCAAAAGGGAACCCTACTTCGTTGTTGGTGGGAATGTAAACTGGTTCAGCCACTCTGGCAAGCAGTATGGAGATTCCTCAGAAGGCTCAATATAGAACTCCCCTATGACCCAGCAGCCCCACTGTTGGGTATCTATCCAAAAGCCCACAAACAAAATCACAGTAATGCCACCAGCACAACAATGTTCATCGCAGCACAATTTGTCATAGCGAGAAGCTGGAACCAACCCAGATGCCCCTCCATAGATGAATGGATCAGGAAAATGTGGTACATTTACACAATGGAATTTTATGCCTCTATCAGAAAGAATGACATTGTTCCATTTGTAAGGAAATGGAAGGACTTGGAAAAGGTTATACTAAGTGAAGTGAGCCAGACCCAAAGAAACATGGACTCTATGGCCTCCCTTATTGGGAATAATTAGTACAGGTTTAGGCAAGCCATAGCAGAGCATCACAAGGCCCAATAGCTATACCCTTAGAAACACATAAGATGATGCTAATTGAAATGAACTCCATGTTATGGAAACAAGTGATATATCACAGTTGTAACTACTTTCAACGTCCTATGTGTATGTGTAGTTTCTATTATTGATAATGTATTGTATCACCTTCCTATGTTTGTACCTACACTATCTCTGTAATCTTATCTGAGTATATTGGAAACCGTGTTTACTGGTATTGGAAGTAGGAAATTCAAAGGGAATACCAAATTCGAGAGACACAGGGTAAAAAAAGAGAAATAACTACAAAAGTAATACTTGCAAAACTGTTTGGTGTAAGTGAACTGAACAACTGGGGGGGGGGAGGGAAAGGAGGGGAGGGAGGGGGGCATGAAGGACAAGGCAACAAACAGTACAAGAAATGTATCCAATTCCCAACTTATGATACTGTAACCTCTCTGTACGTCAGTTTGATAATAAAAATTTGAGAAAAATAAAAACCTAAAGGAAACCAAAAAAAAAAAAACTAAGTACTTCCTGGTATGGTTACTGTACTGGTAACTCCCCAAAAGAATCGGGAATGTGGTGAGGGAACAGAGAAAAAAGCTGATTTAGGACCTGCAGTTACGAAGGTGGTAGGCAGCTGTATATCAGGGAGTATCCCTTCTGAGAATAAGAACAGCTGGAGCTTGTTAACTACTTCCTGGTATGCTTACTGTACTGGTAACTTCCCAAAAGAATCTGGATTGTGGTGAGGGAACAGAGAAAAAAGCTCATTTAGGAACTACACTTATGAAGGGGGTAGGCAGCTGTATATCAGGGAGTATCCCTTTTGAGAATAAAAACAGCTGGAGATTGTTAAGGTAATTACACACGGGAAAGAATAATGTACTGGGAACTCCTCAGAACAATCTGATTTGTGGTGAAGGGAGAGAGATAAAAGCTCATTTAGAAACGACAGGAACATGCTGCATACGTAGCTGTTTATCAGTAAATATCTCCACTGAGATTTAGAAAAGCAGTAGTTAAGTCAACTTGTATGGTTACTGTACTGGTAACTCCCCAAAAGAATCTGGATTGTCGTGAGGGAACAGAGAAAAAAGCTCATTCAGGACCTGCACTTACGAAGGGGTTAGGCAGCTGTATATCAGGGAGTATCCCTTCTGAGAATAAAAACAGCTGGAGCTTGTTAAGGTAATTACACTGTGGAAAGGATAATGTACTGGGAACTCCTCAGAAGAATCCAATTTGTGGTGAATGTAGAGAGATAAAAGCTCATTTAGGAACGACATGAACGTGCTGGTAGGTAGTTGTTTATCAGTAAATATCTCCACTGTGATTAAGAAAAGCAGTACCTTAATAAATTAAGTACTTCCTGGTATGGTTACTGTACCGGTAACTCCCCAAAAGAATCTGGATTGTAGTGAGGGAACAGAGAATAAAGCTCATTTAGGACCTGCACTTACGAAGCGGGTAGGCAGCTGTATATCAGGTAGTATCCCTTCTGAGAATAAAAACAGCTGGAGGTTGTTAAGGTAATTACACAGGGGAAAGGATAATGTACTGGGAACTCCTCAGAAGAATCTGATTTGAGGTGAGGGGAGAGAGATAAAAGCTCACTTAGGAACGACGTGAACATGCTGCGTAGGTAGCTGTTTATCAGGAAATATCTCCACTGAGATTAAGAAAAGCTGTACCTTAATAAATTAAGTACTTCCTGGTATGTTTACTGTATTGGTAACTCCCCAAAAGAATCTGGATTGTGGTGAGGGAACAGAGAATAAAGCTCATTAAAACCTGCAGTTACGAAGGGCGTAGGCAGCTGTATATCAGGGAGTATCCCTTCTGATAATAAAAACAGCTGCAGCTTGTTAAGGTTATTACACAGGGGAAAGGATAATGTACAGGGATCTCCTCAGAAGAATCTGATTTGTGGTGAGTTCAGAGAGATAAAAGCTCATTTAGGAGCGTCATGAACATGCTGCGTAGGTAGCTGTTTACCAGTAAATATCTCCACTGAGATTAAGATAAGCAGTAGCTTAATAAATTAAGTAATTCCTGGTATGGTTACTGTACTGGTAACTCCCCAAAAGAATCTGGATTGTGGTGAGGGAACAGAGAAAAATGCTCATTATGACCTGCACTTACGAAGGGTGTAGGCAGCTGTATATCAGGGAATATGCCTTCTGAGAATAAAAACAGCTGGAGCTTGTTAAGGTAATTACAAAGCGAAAGGATAATGTACTGGGAACTACTCAGAAGAATCTGGTTTGTGGTGAGGGCAGAGAGATAAAAGCTCATTTAGGAACGACATGAACATGCTGCGTAGGTAGCTGTTTATCAGTAAATATCTCTACTGGATTAAGAAAAGCAGTAGCTTAATAAATTGAGTACTTCCTGGTATGGTTACTGTACTAGTAACTCCCCAAAAGAATCTGGGTTGTGGTGAGGGAACAGAGAAAAAACTCAATTATGACCTGCACTTACGAAGGGTGTAGGCAGCTGTATATCAGGGAATATGCCTTCTGAGAATAAAAACAGCTGGAGCTTGTTAAGGTAATTACACAGAGGAAAGGATAATGTACTGGGAACTCTTCAGAAGAATCTGATTTGTGGTGAGGGGAGAGAGATAAAAGCTCATTTAGGAACGACATGAACATACTGGGTAGGTAGTGGTTTACCAGTAAATATTTCCACTGAGATTAAGAAAAGCAGTAGCTTAATAAATTAAGTACTTTCTGGTATGGTTACTGTACTGGTAACACCCCAAAAGAATCTGGATTGTGGTGAGGGAACAGAGAAAAAAGCTCATTTAGGACCTGCACTTACGAAGGGGGTAGGCAGCTGTATATCAGGGAGTATCCCTTCTGAGAATAAAAACAGCTGGAGCTTGATAACGTAATTACACAAAGGAAAGGATAATGTACTGGGAACTCCTCAGAAGAATCCTATTCGTGGTGAGGGGAGAAAGATAAATGCTCATTTAAGAACGACATGAACATGCTGTGTAGGTAGCTGTTTCTCAGTAAATATCTCCACTGAGTTTAAGAAAAGCAGTAGCTTAATAAATTAAGTACTTCCTGGTATGGTTACTGTACTTGTAACTCCCCAAAAGAATCTGGATTGCGATCAGGGAACAGAGAAATACGCTCATTTAGGACCTGCACTTACGATGGGGATAGGCAGCTGTATATCAGCTAGTATCCCTTCTGAGAATAAAAACAGCTGGAGCTTGATAAGGTAATTACACAGGGGAAAGGATAATGTACTGGGAACTCCTCAGAAGAATATGATTTGTGGTGAGGGGAGAGAGATAAAAGCTCATTTAGGAACAACAAGAACATGCTGTGTAGATAGCTGTTTATCAGGAAATATCTCCACTGAGATTTAGGAAAGCAGTAGCTTAATATATTAAGTAATTCCTATTATGGTTACTGTACTGGTAACTCCCCAAATAATCTGGATTGTGGTGAAGGAACAGAGAAAAAAGCTCATTTAGGACCTGAACTTACGAAGGGGGTAGGGAGCTGTATATCAGGGAGTATCCCTTCTGAGAATAAAAACAGCTGGAGATTGTTAAGGTAATTACACAGGGGAACGGATAATGTACTGGGAACTTCTCAGAAGAATCTGATTTGTGGTGAGGGGAGAGAGATAAAAGCTCATTTAAGAACGACATGTACATGCTGCGTAGGTAGCTGTTTCTCAGTAAATATCTCCACTGAGTTTAAGAAAAGCAGTAGCTTAATAAATTAAGTACTTCCTGGTATGGTTACTGTACCAGTAAATCCCCAAAAGAGTCTGGAGTGTGGTGAGGGAACAGAGGAAAAAGCTCATTTAGGACCTGAACTTACGAAGGGGGTAGGCAGATGTATATCAGGGAGTATGCCTTCTGAGAATAAAAACAGCTGGAGCTTGTTAAGGTAATTACACAGGGGAAAGGATAATGTACTGGGAACTCCTCAGAAGAATCTGATTTGTGTTGAGGGGAGAGAGATAAAAGGTCATTTAGGAACGACATGAACATGCTGCGTCAGTAGCTGTTTATCAGTAAATATCTCCACTGAGATTAAGAAAAGCAGTAGCTTAATAAATTAAGTACTTCCTGGTATGGTTACTGTACTGGTAACTCCCCAAAACAATCTGGATTGTGGTGAGGGAACAGAGAAAAAAGCTCATTTAGGACCTGCACATACGAAGGTGGTAGACAGCTGTATATCTGGGAGTAATCCTTCTGAAAATAAAAACAGCTGGAGCTTGTTAAGTTTATTACACAGGGTAAAGGATAATGTACTGGGAACTCCTCAGAAGAATCTGATTTGTGGTGAGGGGAGCAAGATAAAAGCTCATTTACAAACGACATGAACATGCTGCGTAGGTAGCTGTTTATCAGTAAATATCTCCACTAAGATTAAGAAAATCAGTTGATTAATAAATTAAGTACTTCCTGGTATGGTTACTGTACGGGTGACTCCGCAAAAGCATCTGGATTGTGGTGAGGGATCAGAGAAAAAAGCTCATTAAGACCTGCACTTTCGAAGGGGGTAGGCAGCTGTATATCAGGGAGTATCCTTTCTGAGAATAAAAACAGATGTAGCTTCTTAAGGCAATTACACAGGGGAAAGGCTAATGTACTGGGAACTCCTCAGAAGAATCTGATTTGTGGTGAGGGGAGAGAGATAAAAGCTCATTTCGGAACGACATGAACATGCTGCGTAGGTAGCTTTTATCAGGAAATATCTCCAATGAGATTAAGAAAAGCAGTAGCTTAATAAATGAAGTACTTCATGGTATGGTTACTCTACTGGCAACTCCCCAAAAGAATCTTGATTTTGGTGAGGGAACAGAGATAAAAGCTCATTTAGGACCTGCACTTACCAAGGGGGTAGGCAGCTGTATATCAAGAAGTATCCCTTCTGAGAATAACAACAGCTGGAGCTTGTTATGGTAATTACACAGGGGAAAGGATAATGTACTGGGAACTCCTCAGAAGAATCTGATTTATGGTGAGGGGAAAGAGATAAAAGCTCATTTAGGAACGACATGAACATGCTGCGTAGGTAGCTGTTTATCACTAAATATCTCCAATGAGATTAAGAAAGACAGTAGCTTAATAAATTAGGTAATTGCCGGTATGGTTACTGTACCGGTAACTCCCCAAAAAATCTGGATTGTGGTGAGGGAACAGAGAAAAAAGCTCATTTAGGACCTGAACAATCGAGGGGTGTAGGCAGCTGTATATCAGGGGGTATCCCTTCTGCGAATAAAAACAGCTGGAGCTTGTTAAGGTAATTACACAGGCGAAAGGATAATGTACTGGGAACTCCTCAGAAGAATCTAATTTGTGGTGAGGGGAGAGAGATAAAAGCTCATTTAGGAACGACATGAACATGCTGCGTAGGTAGCTGGTTATCAGTAAATATCTAAACAGAGAATAAGAAAAGCAGTAGCTTAATAAATTAAGTACTGCCTGGTATGGTTACTGTACTGGTAACCCCCGAAAAGAATCTGGTTGTGGTGAGGGAACAGAGAAAAAAGCTCATATAGGACCTGCTCTTACGAAGGGGGAAGGCAGTTGTATATCAGGGAATTTCCCTTCTGAGAATAAAAACAGCTGGAGATTGTTAAGGTAATTACACAGGGGAAAGGATAATGTACTTGGAACTCCTCAGAAGAATCTGATTTGTGGTGAGGGGAGAGAAATAAAAGCTCATTTAAGAACGACATGAACATGCTGCATAGGTAGCTGTTTATCAGTAAATATCTCCACTGAGATTAAGAAAAGCAGTAGCTTAATAAATAAAGTACTTCCTTGTATGGTTACTGTACTGGTAACTGCCCAAAAGAATCTGGATTGTGGTGATGGATCAGAGAAAAAAGCTCATTTATGACCTGCACTTACGAAGGGGGTAGGCAGCTGTATAACAGGGAGTATCCCTTCTGAGAATAAAAACACCTTGAGTTTGTTAAGGGAATTACACAGGGGAAAGGATAATGTACTGGGAACTCCTCAGAAGAATCTGATTTGTGGTGAGGGGAGAGAGATAAAAGCTCATTTAGGAACGACATGAACATGCTGCGTAAGGAGCTATTTATCACTAAATATCTACACTGAGATTAACAAAAGGAGTAGCTTAATAAATTAAGTACTTCCTGGTATGTTTACTGTATTGGTAACTCCCCAAAAGAATCTGGATTGTGGTGAGGGAACAGAGAATAAAGCTCATTAAAACCTGCAGTTACGAAGGGCGTAGGCAGCTGTATATCAGGGAGTATCCCTTCTGATAATAAAAACAGCTGCAGCTTGTTAAGGTTATTACACAGGGGAAAGGATAATGTACAGGGAACTCCTCAGAAGAATCTGATTTGTGGTGAGTTCAGAGAGATAAAAGCTTATTTAGGAGCGTCATGAACATGCTGCGTAGGTAGCTGTTTACCAGTAAATATCTCCACTGAGATTAAGATAAGCAGTAGCTTAATAAATTAAGTAATTCCTGGTATGGTTACTGTACTGGTAACTCCCCAAAAGAATCTGGATTGTGGTGAGGGAACAGAGAAAAATGCTCATTATGACCTGCACTTACGAAGGGTGTAGGCAGCTGTATATCAGGGAATATGCCTTCTGAGAATAAAAACAGCTGGAGCTTGTTAAGGTAATTACAAAGCGAAAGGATAATGTACTGGGAACTCCTCAGAAGAATCTGGTTTGTGGTGAGGGCAGAGAGATAAAAGCTCATTTAGGAACGACATGAACATGCTGCGTAGGTAGCTGTTTATCAGTAAATATCTCTACTGGATTAAGAAAAGCAGTAGCTTAATAAATTGAGTACTTCCTGGTATGGTTACTGTACTAGTAACTCCCCAAAAGAATCTGGGTTGTGGTGAGGGAACAGAGAAAAAACTCAATTATGACCTGCACTTACGAAGGGTGTAGGCAGCTGTATATCAGGAAATATGCCTTCTGAGAATAAAAACAGCTGGAGCTTGTTAAGGTAATTACACAGAGGAAAGGATAATGTACTGGGAACTCTTCAGAAGAATCTGATTTGTGGTGAGGGGAGAGAGATAAAAGCTCATTTAGGAACGACATGAACATACTGGGTAGGTAGTGGTTTACCAGTAAATATTTCCACTGAGATTAAGAAAAGCAGTAGCTTAATAAATTAAGTACTTTCTGGTATGGTTACTGTACTGGTAACACCCCAAAAGAATCTGGATTGTGGTGAGGGAACGGAGAAAAAAGCTCATTTAAGACCTGCACTTACGAAGGGGGTAGGCGTCTGTATATCAGGGAGTATCCCTTCTGAGTATAAAAAACAGCTGGAGCTTGTTAAGGTAATTACACAGGGGAAAGGATAATGTACTGGGAACTCCTCAGAAGAATCTGATTTGTGGTGAGTATAGAGAGATAAAAGCTCATTTAGGAACCACATGAACATGCTGCGTAGGTAGCTGTTTATCAGTAAATATCTCCTCTGAGATTAAGATAAGCAGTAGCTTAATAAATTAAGTACTTTCTGGTATGGTTACTATACTGGTAACTCCCCAAAGAATCTGGATTGTGGTGAGGGAACAGAGAAAAAAGCTCATTTAGGACCTGCACTTACGAAGGGAGTAACAGCTGTATATCAGGGAGTATCCCTTCTGAGAACAAAAACTGCTGGATCTTGTTATGGTAATTACACAGGGGAAAGGATAATGTACTGGGAACTCCTCTGAAGAATCTGATTTGTGGTGGGAGAAAGACATAAAAGCTCATTTAGGAACGACATAAACATGCTGCGTAGGTAGCTGTTTATCAGTAAATATCTCCACTGAGATTAAGAAAAGCAGTACCTGAATAAATTAAGTACTTCCTGGTATGGTTACTGTACTGGTAACTCCCCAAAAGAATCTGGATTGTGGTGAGGGACCAGAGAAAAAAGCCCATTTAGGACCTGCACTTACGAAGGGGGTAGGCAGCTGTATATCAGGGAGTGTCCCTTCTGAGAATAAAAACAGCTGGAGCTTGTTAAGATAATTACACAGGGGAAAGGATAATGTACTGGGAACTCCTCAGAAGAATCTGATTTGTGGTGAGGGGAGAGAGATAATAGCTCATTTAGGAACGACATGAACATGCTGCGTATGTAGCTGTTTATCAGTAAATATCTCCACTGAGATTAAGAAAAGCAGTAGCATTATAAATTAAGTACTTCCTGGTATGGTTACTGTACTGGTAACTCCCCAAAAGATTCTGGATTGTGGTGAGGAAACAGAGAAAAAACTCATTTAGGACCTGCACTTACGAAGGGGGTAGACTGCTTTATATCAGGGAGTATCCCTTCTGTGAACAAAAACTGCTGGAACTTGTTAAGGTAATTACATACTGGGGAAAGGATAATGTACTGGGAACTCCTCAGAAGAATCTGATTTGTGGTGAGGGGAGAGAGATAAAAGCTCATTTATTAACGACATGAACATGATGGGTAGGTAGCTGTTTATCAGTAAATATCTCCACTGACATTAAGAAAAGCAGGAGCTTAATAAATTAAGTACTTCCTGGTATGGACACTGTACTGGTAACTCTTAAAACGAATCTGGATTGTTGTGAGGGAACAGAGAAAAAAGCTCATTTAGGACCTGCACTTACGAAGGGGGTAGGCAGCTGTATATCAGGGAGTATCCCTTCTGAGAATAAAAACAGCTGGAGCACATGCTCCGTAAGTAGCTCTTTATCAGTAAATATCTCCACTGAGATTAAGAAAAGCAGTAGCTTAATAAATTAAGTGTTTCCTGGTATGGTTACTGTACTGGTAACTCCCCAATAGATTCTGGATTGTGGTGAGGGAACAGAGAAAAAACTCATTTAGGACCTGCACTTACGAAGGGGGTAGACTGCTTTATATCAAGGAGTATCCCTTCAGAGAACAAAAACTGCTGGAACTTGTTAAGGTAATTACACAGGGGAAAGGATAATGTACTGACAACTCCTCAGAAGAATCTGATTTGTGGTGAGGGGAGAGAAATAAAAGCACATTTAGGAACGACATGAACATGCTACCTATGTAGTTGTTTATCAGTAAATATCTCCACTGAGATTAAGAAAAGCAGTAGCTTGATAAATAAAGTACTTCCTGGTATGGTTTCTGTACTGGTAACTCCCCAAAAGAATCTGGATTGTGGTGAGGGAACAGAGAAAAAAGCTCATTTATGACCTGCACTTACAAAGGGGGTAGCCAGCTGTATATCAGGGAGTATCCCTTCTGAGAATAAAAACAGCTGGGGATTGTTAAGGGAATTACACAGGGGAAAGGATAATGTACTGGGAACTCCTCAGAAGAATCCTATTCGTGGAGGGGGAGAAAGATAAATGCTCATTTAGGAACGACATGAACATGCTGTGTTGGTAGGTGTTTCTCAGTGAATATCTCCACTGAGTTTAAGAAAAGCAGTAGCTTAATAAATTAAGTACTTCCTGGTATGGTTACTGTACTTGTAACTCCCCAAAAGAATCTGGATTGCGATCAGGGAACAGAGAAATACGCTCATTTAGGACCTGCACTTACGATGGGGATAGGCAGCTGTATATCAGCTAGTATCCCTTCTGAGAATAAAAAAAGCTGGAGCTTGATAAGGTAATTACACAGGGGAAAGGATAATGTACTGGGAACTCCTCAGAAGAATATGATTTGTGGTGAGGGGAGAGAGATATAAGCTCATTTAGGAACAACAAGAACATGCTGTGTAGGTAGCTGTTTATCAGGAAATATCTCCACTGAGATTTAGGAAAGCAGTAGCTTAATATATTAAGTAATTCCTGTTATGGTTACTGTACTGGTAACTCCCCAAATAATCTGGATTGTGGTGAAGGAACAGAGAAAAAAGCTCATTTAGGACCTGAACTTACGAAGGGGGTAGGGAGCTGTATATCAGGGAGTATCCCTTCTGAGAATAAAAACAGCTGGAGATTGTTAAGGTAATTACACAGGGGAAAGGATAATGTACTGGGAACATCTCAGAAGAATCTGATTTGTGGTGAGGGGAGAGAGATAAAAGCTCATTTAAGAACGACATGTACATGCTGCGTAGGTAGCTGTTTCTCAGTAAATATCTCCACTGAGTTTAAGAAAAGCAGTAGCTTAATAAATTAAGTACTTCCTGGTATGGTTACTGTACTGGTAACTCCCAAAAGAATCTACATTTTGGTGAGGGAACAGAGAAAAAAGCTCATTTATGACCTGCACTTACGAAGCGGCTAGGAAGCTGTATATCAGGGAGGATCCCTTCTGAGAATATAAACAGCCCGAGCTTGTTACGGGAATGACAGGGGAAAGGATAATGTACTGGGAACACCTCATAACAATCTGATTTGTGGTGAGGGGAGAGAGATAAAAGCTTATTTAGGAACGACATGAACATACTCGTTAGGTAGCAGTTTATCAGAATATATCTCCACTGAGATTAAGAAAAGCAGTAGCTTAATAAATTAAGTACTTCAGGTTATGGTTATTGTACTGGTAATTCCTCAAAAGAATCTGGATTGTGGTGAGGGAACAGAGAAAAAAGCTCATTTAGGACCTGCACTTACGAAGGGGGTAGGCACCTGTATATCAGGGAGTATCCCTTCTGAGAATAAAAACAGCTGGAGCTTGTTAAGGTAATTAAACAGGGGAAAGGATAATATACTGGGAACTCCTCAGAAGAATCTGATTTGTGGTGAGGGGAGAGAGATAAAATCTCATTTAGGAACGACAGGGACATGCTGCGTAGTTAGCTGTTTATAAGTAAATATCTCCACGGAGATTAAGAAAAGCAGTACCTTAATAAATTAAGTACTTCCTGGTATGGTTACTGTACCGGTAAATCCCCAAAAGAATCTGGAGTGTGGTGAGGGAACAGAGAATAAAGCTCATTTAGGACCTGCACTTAAAAGGGGGTAGGCAGCTGTATATCAGGGAGTATCCCTTCTGAGAATAAAAACAGCTGGAGCAGGTTAAGGTAATTACACAGGGGAAAGGATAATATACTGTGAACTCCTCAGAAGAATCTGATTTGTGGTGAGGGGAGAGAGATAAAAGCTCATTTAGGAACGACATGAACATGCTGCGTACATGGCTGTTTATCAGTAAATATCTCCACAGAGATTAAGAAAAGCACTAGCTTAATAAATTAAGTACTGCCTGGTATGGTTACTGTACTGGTAACTCCCCAAAAGAATCTGGATTGTGGTGAGGGAACAGAGAAAAAAGCTCATTTAGGACCTGAACTTACGAAGGGGGTAGGCAGATGTATATCAGGGAGTATGCCTTCTGAGAATAAAAACAGCTGGAGCTTGTTAAGGTAATTACACAGGGGAAAGGATAATGTACTGGGAACTCCTCAGAAGAATCTGATTTGTGTTGAGGGGAGAGAGATAAAAGGTCATTTAGGAACGACATGAACATGCTGCGTCGGTAGCGGTTTATCAGTAAATATCTCCACTGAGATTAAGAAAAGCAGTAGCTTAATAAATGAAGTACTTCATGGTATGGTTACTGTACTGGTAACTCCCCAAAACAATCTGGATTGTGGTGAGGGAACAGAGAAAAAAGCTCATTTAGGACCTGCACTTACAAATGGGGTAGGCAGCTATATATCAGGGAGTATTCCTTCTGAGAATAAAAACAGATAGAGCTTGTTACGGTAATTACACAGGGGAAAGGATAATGTACTGGGAAGTCCTCAGAAGAATCTGATTTGTGGTGAGTGGAGAGACATAAAAGCTCATTTAGGAACGGCATGAACATAAGGCGAAGGTAGCTGTTTATCAGTAAAAATCTCCACTGAGATTAAGAAAAGCAGTAGCTTAATAAATTAAGTACTTCCTGGTATGGTTACTGTACTGGTAACTCCCCAAAAGAATCTGGATTGTGTTGAGGGAACAGAGAAAAAAGCTCATTTAGGACCTGCACTTACAAATGGGGTAGGCAGCTATATATCTGGGAGTAATCCTTCTGAAAATAAAAACAGCTGGAGCTTGTTAAGTTTATTACACAGGGTAAAGGATAATGTACTGGGAACTCCTCAGAAGAATCTGATTTGTGGTGAGGGGAGCAAGATAAAAGCTCATTTACCAACGACATGAACATGCTGCGTAGGTAGCTGTTTATCAGTAAATATCTCCACTAAGATTAAGAAAATCAGTTGATTAATAAATTAAGTACTTCCTGGTATGGTTACTGTACGGGTGACTCCGCAAAAGCATCTGGATTGTGGTGAGGGATCAGAGAAAAAAAGCTCATTAAGACCTGCACTTTCGAAGGGGGTAGGCACCTGTATATCAGGGAGTATCCTTTCTGAGAATAAAAACAGATGTAGCTTCTTAAGGCAATTACACAGGGGAAAGGCTAATGTACTGGGAACTCCTCAGATGAATCTGATTTGTGGTGAGGGGAGAGAGATAAAAGCTCATTTCGGAACAACATGAACATGCTGCGTAGGTAGCTTTTATCAGGAAATATCTCCAATGAGATTAAGAAAAGCAGTAGCTTAATAAATGAAGTACTTCATGGTATGGTTACTCTACTGGCAACTCCCCAAAAGAATCTGGATTTTGGTGAGGGAACAGAGATAAAAGCTCATTTAGGACCTGCACTTACCAAGGGGGTAGGCAGCTGTATATCAAGAAGTATCCCTTCTGAGAATAACAACAGCTGGAGCTTGTTATGGTAATTACACAGGGGAAAGGATAATGTACTGGGAACTCCTCAGAAGAATCTGATTTATGGTGAGGGGAAAGAGATAAAAGCTCATTTAGGAACGACATGAACATGCTGCCTAGGTAGCTGTTTATCACTAAATATCTCCAATGAGATTAAGAAAGACAGTAGCTTAATAAATTAAGTAATTGCCGGTATGGTTACTGTACCGGTAACTCCCCAAAAAATCTGCATTGTGGTGAGGGAACAGAGAAAAAAGCTCATTTAGGACCTGAACATACGAGGGGGGGGGGAACTGTATATCAGGGGGTATCCCTTCTGAGAATAAAAACAGCTGGAGCTTGTTAAGGTAATTACACAGGGGAAAGGATAATGTACTGGGAACTCCTCAGAAGAATCTAATATGTGGTGAGGGGAGAGAGATAAAAGCTCATTTAGGAACGACATGAACATGCTGCGTAGGTAGCTGGTTATCAGTAAATATCTAAACAGAGAATAAGAAAAGCAGTAGCTTAATAAATTAAGTACTGCCTGGTATGGTTACTGTACTGGTAACTCCCGAAAAGAATCTGGATTGTGGTGAGGGAACAGAGAAAAAAGCTCACATAGGACCTGCTCTTACGAAGGGGGAAGGCAGTTGTATATCAGGGAATTTCCCTTCTGAGAATAAAAACACCTGGAGATTGTTAAGGTAATTACACAGGGGAAAGGATAATGTACTTGGAACTCCTCAGAAGAATCTGATTTGTGGTGAGGGGAGAGAAATAAAAGCTCATTTAAGAACGACATGAACATGCTGCATAGGTAGCTGTTTATCAGTAAATATCTCCACTGAGATTAAGAAAAGCAGTAGCTTAATAAATAAAGTTCTTCCTTGTATGGTTACTGTACTGGTAACTGCCCAAAAGAATCTGGATTGTGGTGATGGATCAGAGAAAAAAGCTCATTTATGACCTGCACTTACGAAGGGGGTAGGCAGCTGTATAACAGGGAGTATCCCTTCTGAGAATAAATACACCTGGAGTTTGTTAAGGGAATTACACAGGGGAAAGGATAATGTACTGGGAACTCCTCAGAAGAATCTGATTTGTGGTGAGGGGAGAGAGATAAAAGCTCATTTAGGAACGACATGAACATGCTGCGTAAGGAGCTATTTATCACTAAATATCTACACTGAGATTAACAAAAGGAGTAGCTTAATAAATTAAGTACTTCCTGGTATGGTTACTGTACTGGTAACTCCCCAAATTAATCTGGTTGTGGTGAGGGAACAGAGAAAAAAAGCTCATTTAAGACCTACAATTACAAGTGGTTTGTTAGCTGTATATCAGGGAGTATCCCTTCCGAGCATAAAAACAGCAGGATCTTGTTAAGGTAATTACAAAGCGAAAGGATAATGTACTGGGAACTCCTCAGAAGAATCTGGTTTGTGGTGAGGGCAGAGAGATAAAAGCTCATTTAGGAACGACATGAACATGCTGCGTAGGTAGCTGTTTATCAGTAAATATCTCTACTGGATTAAGAAAAGCAGTAGCTTAATAAATTGAGTACTTCCTGGTATGGTTACTGTACTAGTAACTCCCCAAAAGAATCTGGGTTGTGGTGAGGGAACAGAGAAAAAACTCAATTATGACCTGCACTTACGAAGGGTGTAGGCAGCTGTATATCAGGGAATATGCCTTCTGAGAATAAAAACAGCTGGAGCTTGTTAAGGTAATTACACAGAGGAAAGGATAATGTACTGGGAACTCTTCAGAAGAATCTGATTTGTGGTGAGGGGAGAGAGATAAAAGCTCATTTAGGAACGACATGAACATACTGGGTAGGTAGTGGTTTACCAGTAAATATTTCCACTGAGATTAAGAAAAGCAGTAGCTTAATAAATTAAGTACTTTCTGGTATGGTTACTGGACTGGTAACACCCCAAAAGAATCTGGATTGTGGTGAGGGAACGGAGAAAAAAGCTCATTTAAGACCTGCACTTACGAAGGGGGTAGGCGTCTGTATATCAGGGAGTATCCCTTCTGAGTATAAAAAACAGCTGGAGCTTGTTAAGGTAATTACACAGGGGAAAGGATAATGTACTGGGAACTCCTCAGAAGAATCTGATTTGTGGTGAGTGTAGAGAGATAAAAGCTCATTTAGGAACCACATGAACATGCTGCGTAGGTAGCTGTTTATCAGTAAATATCTCCTCTGAGATTAAGATAAGCAGTAGCTTAATAAATTAAGTACTTTCTGGTATGGTTACTATACTGGTAACTCCCCAAAGAATCTGGATTGTGGTGAGGGAACAGAGAAAAAAGCTCATTTAGGACCTGCACTTACGAAGGGAGTAACAGCTGTATATCAGGGAGTATCCCTTCTGAGAACAAAAACTGCTGGATCTTGTTATGGTAATTACACAGGGGAAAGGATAATGTACTGGGAACTCCTCTGAAGAATCTGATTTGTGGTGGGAGAAAGACATAAAAGCTCATTTAGGAACGACATAAACATGCTGCGTAGGTAGCTGTTTATCAGTAAATATCTCCACTGAGATTAAGAAAAGCAGTACCTGAATAAATTAAGTACTTCCTGGTATGGTTACTGTACTGGTAACTCCCCAAAAGAATCTGGATTGTGGTGAGGGACCAGAGAAAAAAGCCCATTTAGGACCTGCACTTACGAAGGGGGTAGGCAGCTGTATATCAGGGAGTGTCCCTTCTGAGAATAAAAACAGCTGGAGCTTGTTAAGATAATTACACAGGGGAAAGGATAATGTACTGGGAACTCCTCAGAAGAATCTGATTTGTGGTGAGGGGAGAGAGATAATAGCTCATTTAGGAACGACATGAACATGCTGCGTATGTAGCTGTTTATCAGTAAATATCTCCACTGAGATTAAGAAAAGCAGTAGCATTATAAATTAAGTACTTCCTGGTATGGTTACTGTACTGGTAACTCCCCAAAAGATT
>NW_025959978.1:0-12266 GCF_023159225.1 Perognathus longimembris pacificus | reverse complement strand
GGATTACAATCAGACAACAATGGGCATAATTTTAAATAGAATACACTTTACTATATGACTGAAGTCATTGGGTTGGCTGATGTTTCTCCTACAGATATAATTCATAGTAGAAATAAATAAACCTTCTGTTCAGCAATGACACAAAAAAGGTGGTGCATTTTATTTTGGGGAAGAGGCTCTACTGTTAGATGTAGACATAGTGAATTGCACGATAAAGGAGAAAGAGATGATGTTACTAAAATTTAAATTTAACTATATTATCTTCAAATAAGACCCACAAAACCAAAAGAGGACAAAGTTAAAGTTGGAAAACGGTGGTAGTCTAAATATAAAGAAAATTATTTAAATTGGCTTTCAGTGTACATTTTGATACTTCTCTTTATATATTATTACATCCATGAAGCCATGTTAATCATTTCCAATTCTAATTTTTTTTCTTATAATTTGCAAGGCATAAAATGGCATAATGTGATAAAGAGAATCTGAACTGTCTGCGCTATTGCTGGAAATAATTTCCCAAATGGATAAAAATTCCTTCTAAAAACAGTATTATCTAGTTATTTAATTTATAGGCAAGAGTTTTTGTTGAACTTAATTCATGCATGCCCCTCAAATAGCAAAAACAGCAGTGATTACAAATACATGTTTTAACAGGTCATTACTCATGTTTTTGAAGATAATTTTAATACTGAGGTGTGTTGAAAATGCTTTTGTTTATACTTGTCTGTCTGTCACCTAAATATATATACAGGTAGGGCAATCTTAAGCAAGTAGTACGAGATACAAAAAATATTTAAAACTAACTTGATGGAACATTAAGTCACTAAAAAGTCTGCTCAATACTTAAGGAAGATAGGACTTAAAAATGGCTAAACTATTTTTGTCCTTTAAAAAACATTACTGTGTGTTTAGTACTGCGTATTTTAGTAAAAATTGCATAGTAAATTGGTTAAACTTCATCCCATTTTAAACATCAATACTAGACTTTTCCTGAACTTATATTGTATGGGGAAATTTTATATGATTATAATGAATATTTTATGCTTTGTAGGTTTTTTATCTTAACACTTTGAATAGTCATTTTAATGACAAGAAAAAAATTCTTTGTATTTGGAATGCTATGATTTGATCCTAACTTCCAATTAAACATTTGAATTCCTTTCAGCTTTTCAGTGCTTTTTCATAGTTAGATGGTAATTTCCTGCTCGCTGTTCTCAAAACTATTTTCTGGACTGTATTCCCTCAAAGTGAATTTATCAGGTCAGAGGACCTCATCAGTTTATTAGCTTTTGTCATACACTGAAGACTGCTCACCAAAAGACTGTATTAGTTTATAATGTCAACATTTTACAACTTAGTGTTAAAGGGTTTTTCTGAACTTGTTAAATCTTTCGGTAGCTTTACTAGATGAGGACAGTCCCTAGTTGATTTAAATAGCACTCCTGAGGATCGAGGTTCAAAGCTCACTGGGGTGAGAAAGTCCTTGAGACTTTTATCTCCAATTAACCACCCAAAAGCCAGAGGTGGCGCTATGACTCAAGTGGCAGAGACAGGCCTTGAGTTGACAAAGTCAAATGAGAGCTTGAGACCCTACATTTGATCCCCAGTATGGGCACAAAACACACACACACACCACACAGACACATCTTTTGAAGGTTAAGCTTACTTAACCTTTAACACCAGATATTTTTTGTTGTTGTTGGAGACCGGGACTCACTCGGTTGCTCATTGGGTGGCACTCTACCACCTGAGCCAAGCCTTCAACCCCCAGGTATTATGGTAACTCTTGTTTATCCATTTGTATCCTTACGTATCCTTAATTTTATTCTTTTAGTTATATTATATTTTAGATGCTTTGAGATACAGTCTCATCTGTTAGCTAGCCCTGCTTGGCCCAGCTGCTTTAGTTCCCCTAGTGCTAGAATTACTAGGGTGTCCTACCACCACCTACATTTTGTCTTTTTCTTTACATTTTTTCATTGTTATTATAATGGTGATGTGCAGAGGGGTTACAGTTACATAAATCAGGTAAAGAGAGCATTTCTACACTGTCTTTGTATTCAGTTGATAGAGTTACATTTCTACCATTTGTCTTTTGTATTTAGTTGTTACTTTTTTTATGCTTCCAGCCTGCAGTTTTTGGAGCAGTAGGAATGAAACCTAGGTCTGTTGCAAGTGTGCTTAACAATTAGGTGATGCCTTCATTCATTTACAGTTTTTATGCATAGAGAATCTCTCCTATTGGCTGAACTTTATACTTTACATACTGGTGTGTTCTCTAATTTTCCATTGAACTTTTTATATTGTGAGCTTAGATTTAAATTTTTCATACCAAGATCTATGTTTTCATGATGTATTATTCTTTCGTGTGTGTGTGTGTGTGTGTGTGTGTGTGTGTGTGTGTGTGTGTGTGTGTTTGATGGTCCTGGGGCTTGAGCTTTTGTACTTAAGGATAGTACTCTACCGCTTGAGCCACAGCTTCATTTCCAGCTCTTTGGTGGATAGTTGGAGGTAAGAGCCTCATGGACTTTTTTACCTGGGCTAGCTTCAAACTGATTGATATCCTCAGATCCCAGCCTCTTGAGTAGCTAGATTTATAGTTGTTAGCCACCAGCATGCTGCTTACAATTGAATTTTAAGACAAATGTCTGTCCTCTACCTGTGGATTTATTTGTAAGAGAAAATGGGACAGGGTTGAAAATTCGAAGAAAAAGTATACTAGTTAATAAGTGAGTACTGGTGTTAAAATTAATCACTAGATTAATCAGTGGTATTGCTGATTAAAATTATTTCATACCTGGCATCTAAATTTAAGTATTTTTATCATAGGTGGAATGGAGTATTTTTCTTGAGGTAGATAATTAGATCAATATGGTCTTAACGATTTAGCTACATATCTGGATTGAAATTTTGAGAAATGTATTAATGAATAGTATAGCCTTTATCTGGTAGGCTAAAATCACAAAACAGTACTTGAAACTTAAGTATCTTTGGGTATGAGAAGGAAAAACTATAAAAATCTATAATTTAGAGCTGAAGGATTATAAGCAAGAATGTCAATGTACTAAATCAGGGCTGCATAGCCATGTATAGTACATACTTAAAAAAATCCTGTCTTGGTTTGTGTTATATATATATATATATATATATATATATATATATATATATATATATATATAATGTGACTTGAATTTACTGCCTAATTTATCCAGAAAAAGATTTAACACTTTAATACTTTTAATGCTTTTACTATTAGAACTCGTCCTTGGTTTCCTTAAATGGTCATCTCTTTTAGTGTTTTACTTATAATTTGCTACACAAAATAAGGTTCCTTTATGTTGATGGAAATTGTAACATATCTAGACCTTAAGTGCTATAAAAATGAGTCTATACACAATTGTTTAGCAGTTTATGATCAAATGTAATTTTAAAGAATGGGATTCAGGATAAAAGATTCTAAATTGGATTTGCTTCTTACAGTTTATCTTCAGGTAGACAATTGAAATAAATACACATGTTCTTTCATTTGTGGTGACCCTTTTGCATTGTGGGCTATTTTATTGCTCCCTCCTAGGAGCTTTAAGGGGACCACAGAGAGTAATCAGGTGTGTGTATATGTATGTGTGTGTGTTTGTGCGTGTATAAATTAATAGTTTTGTTACAATTTAAAATTTATACACTGAAATAGTGATTTATCAGCTTTTTAAAAACAAGGTCACAATTTTTAAAACATTTAAAGAGAATTCTATCATTAGACTGGACCAAAGGTGTCCTTATCTTTAGGTGTGATAATGTATTTTTGCTTTTTTTTTTGCCATTCTTGGGGCTTGAACTCAGGGCCTTGGCACTGTCCTTGAGCTTCTTTTGCTGAAGGCTAACACTCTACCAGTTGAGCCACAGCACCACTTCCACCCTTTTCTGTGTATGTAGTACTAAGGGATCACTGTACCACTAAGCCACATTCCCAGCCCTGCATTTTTGCATTTGTTAAGTATTTTCATCTATAGAATTGGAAGCTTGCATATACAAGGTGTACACTGTTTTTTTCTCACTTTATATACAAAAGATTTAAAATAACTTAATGGTATTAAAACACCTTTTATTAAGATAGTATGTTTTTACTGTTAAGAAGAATATATACATCTCTAATGATAAATGTACTCTCTGTATGCAAGACATTCAGGTTTAAAGCTGCTTTTACATCTCACCTTTGATCCTCAGTAACTACTTTGAAATGTATTTACATTCCATACATATGTGTGTTCTTTTTTTTACCTAGCCTAGCTATTGTTGTCTAGCTACTAATAGTGTAAATTGTCGATTAGAATAACAAACTGATTTTTTGTGCTGGTAGCATAGTTATTGACTGTCTTAAGTGTGGAAACAGTTTAATAACGTGTGATTTATTTACTGCCATGTGGTCAGGCAGCCACAGTTAGGAAGAATGGGAAAACAAAAAGTATGTGTTGCTTAAACCTAGTGCAGTGTTGCATACACATATAATGCTGACTGATAGGATTAGAGCAGAAGCAGTCAATCTGGAAATTGATATTTCTAACTTGCCTTTCTTGAGCCATCCATTAAAACATGTTGTCTTCAGATGTTTGGGTTTGATTCTCAGCATGTTTTTGCCAGTCCTGGGTCTTGAACTCAGGGCCTGCGCACTGTCCCTGGTTTCTTTTGCTCAAGGCTAGTACTCTTACCATTTGAGCCACAGTGCCGCTTCCAGCTTTTACTGTTTATGTGGTACTGAGTAATCAAACCCAGGGATTCATGCATGCTAGGCAAGCACTCTACCACTAAGCCACATTCCCAGCCCTCTCTGCATGTTTTTTCACACTTGAGCTTTAGGAAATACATTTTTGTATGTGCCATTCCTAAGAGTGAATTGAGGTTCTGGGTGCTGTCCCTTACCTTTTTCGCTCAAGTCTGGAGCTCTGTTATCACTTGAGCCATAGTTCCACTTCTGGCTATTTGGTGGTTAACTAGAAATAAGAGTGTCTCCTGGACTGGCTTTGAACCCAAATCCTCAGATCTCAGTGTCCTGAGTGGCTAGAATTATATGCATGAGCCACCAATGCCTGCCTAGCTGGAAACATTCTTTAAATAATTAAAATCCTTTTGAAGTTTCATTGCTAGTACAAGAAAAACTGGTATCTCAGTATACAAATGTGATACGATCCAACAAAGTGAGCTACATTCAGGGAGGTAAGAATTTAGATTCTGGAACTTATAAATTTTTGTACTACAATCACATTTTACATTTGAGTATTAGTATAATTAGTATTTTTGTTTTTAAAATTGGTATTGATTATGTATTTTACAATAAGCAGTTCTTTGGGCAGGGTGCAAAATATAGAAAAAAAGCAATTTGCTGTTTGTGTTTGACATTTCTTACATGGGATTTATATATAGTAGGAAAGACCTGACGATTTAGTGGGAGATAGCCTTTGACCAGTGATCCTTGGGCAAGCTAGTTAACCTCTCAGATTGTTTCTTCAATTGGAAAATGAAAATCCCTACTTTTTTTTTTTTTACAAGATTTCCTTGTGGAATAACTATATGTAAAATAATATATTTTTAAATTACAAAATACTGCTGAAATAAGCTGAATTCTACTTTAAAAAATATCTGAGTGTGCCCATCATGGAAGTCTGGAAAGCACTGACTCTAGAATTTGTATTTTTCTTTTTGAAAAAATATATTTGTTAGCTAGGTGCTTTTGGCTCATGCCTATAATCTTAGCTACTCAGGAGACTGAGATCTGAGGATCATAGTTTGAAGCCAGCCCAGGTAGAAAAGTTAGTGAGACTGTTATCTCCAATATACTGCTCAGAAAAAGCCAGAGTGATGCTGTGGCTCAAGTAGTAGAGTGCTATCCTTGAGTACAAACAGGCTTAGGGACAGCACCTAGGCCCTGAATTCAAAGCCCCAGGACTGGCTAACAACAGCAACAACAATAATAAAAGTAAATAACTATACACATAGTGTTATTGTAAAGATTTTGTACAGAGATGTTACAGTTATGTTAGATATACATTTCTTTTATACAATATTACCCATTCCCTCTCTCCCAGTTTCTCCCTCCTATCCCCACCCACAAGTTGTATAGTTCATTTTCAACATAGTGTCTGGTGAGTAACACTGCTGCAGTTGTTCACCCTCTGTCCCTCCATTTCTGCGCTCCCATACTCTCCCAAAGACAGATAAACAACACAAAAGGAAATGAAAACAAAAACATCAAAAGTCTGAACCAGTGGCTCACTCCTGTAATCCTAGCTACTGTGGAGGCTGACATCTGAGGATCAGGGTTTAAAGCTAGTCCTGCAGGAAATTTCAAGAGACTCTTATCTTCAATTAACCACAAAGCTGAAAGTGGTACTGTATCTCAAGTGATAGAATGCTAGCCTTGAGCGAAAGCAGCTTAGTATGACAGATCCCAGTACAAGGACCAGGACCAGAAAAATAAAAAAGCAACAGAGAAAAAACTTGTTCCCATTTCCTGGAGTTTATTTCAATACTAATTTATATGATCTGATGCACATAGCTGTTGCACCTATGTGATTCTCTACGAATATCCTCCTTTGGTCTCACCCTGTGTGAATGAATGCCTGGAGAGCTGAATAATTTATCATGTCCCAGTGCATTTTTTTCTTTTGCCATCCAGTGTGTTTACTTGTAGAATTATAGACACTAGAATTTGTACATTTTAGTTAGCTATTGCATTCTGATTTTATACAGCAAAGGGTAGGTGAGAGTGCTATTAAAAAGTATTTAAAATATGAGCATCAGAATTCAACCCACAACTAATGTGTTTTTCCCCAGTCATAGATAGGGCTTGAACTCAGGGCCTGGGCTCTGTCCCTGAGCCTCTCTGTGCTCAAGGCTAGCACTCTACCACTTGAGCCACAGTGCCACTTCTAGCTTTTTCTGTGTATTTGGTACTAAGGAATCAAACCCAGGCTTCATGCATGCCAGGCAAGCACTCTCCTACTAAGCCATCTTCCCAACCCAATTAGTGTTTTAAGGTATGTCTGTTAAACACGTCACAATGAATGCTAGGCTTATTTTAGCCTGCTAACTGGTGCTGAGCTCTTTCTTTGGACCTTTTCTCTACTGAGCAGCTTCTAGAATATGGATGTGTCTTCTGTCCTTTTGATTTTATCTACCCCTTGGGTTATAGCCCTTTTAACATTTTCTTGAGATCAAGTAACCTAGAGAATACTTGGCTCTAGGACCATTGTTCTGGCTGTCTCCTTCCTCAGGAAATCTTAAAACTAATAAAAAGTAATGAGATGAATAATGATTAACACAGAAAAAAAATCCAGTAGGAAGTCTTAACACTTTGTGATCCACCCTGCTAACCAGTCCTCCGACTAGAAAGTCTTGCTTGCCCCTCTTTCTGTCCATTTTTTTTTTTTTTTGCCAGTCTTGGTGCTTGAAATCAGGGCCTGAGTACTGTCCCTGGCTTCTTCTTTTTTTTTTTTTCTCAAGGCTAGCACTCTACCACTTGAGCCAAAGCACCACTTCTAGCTTTTTCTACATATGTGGTGCTGAGGAATCGAACCCAGGGCTTCATGTATATGAGGCAAGCACTTTACCACTAGGCCATATTCCCAGCCTTTCTTTCCAGTTTTAACCTTCCTCAAACTCATCAGACATTGGAATCCACTGCTTAAATTATAAAGATATAATATTACATTACTTGTAGTTGCCGTAGGTCTTTTTTGTCAGTTCTCAGAATAAGGCCTCATGCATGCCAGGCAAGTAGTTCACAATGGAGTTACATCTGCTATGGTAGGTACATACATAGTTGCACATGTGTTGGGGTATTTTGACACGGAGTCTCTAATGCTTATGTTGGGCCCAATAGACAGTAAGTAATTTGTCTTAGGATTCTCAGACATAAAAGTACTTTGCTTATATCTGTATTTCACTTCCATTGATTCCAGTTTGAGTCTTCAGTTAACCTGTGTAGTCATTGTCTTTGAAAACAAATACCCAATTCTATGCTATATTTATTTTTAGTTATTGTTTGTCTTATCCTTTTATTTCTAAAATCCCATGTTAAAACAGAATGGTATCCTTGCCACCTGAAATTGGTATTTTAAATGTAGCTCTTGGTGCAGGACTAGCCTCTTGAGATTAGCTACCTGTTGCTTTTGATTCAGTGCCCAGCTGGATTCCTTTTAACTAATTATGATAAGTACGATTATCTGTGAGCTTCTCTCATCTACTCTGAAATATATTTCAGTTGTTAGAATTACTTATTAGGTCAGCCAACCTTCCTGTACCAAGGTTTATAAACTAGGGTTCTGTAAATTACTTTTAATTAGATTTGTGGTTTTTATCTTTTTGCACCCTTTGTGTTATCACTAGCTTTACAAATTTTAACTGGTTTTATAGTAGTTAAAAGAGAAGTGACTAATAGGCAGAGAGACTAGATTCTGTTCATTCTTTATGAAAATTAGACAGGGCACATCATGTTTTTCTGTCAGATGTGGAGTTAGACTGATTATACAAAGGGATTTTTCCAATTAAGAGATTCTATAATTTATTGTATTGTAGATTTTTTTAGTTTGGGAGCTCAGGGTATGGATACTGTCCTTGAGCTTTTTTTGCTCAAAGCTAATGCTTTACCATTGAGCCACAGCTCCACTTCCAAATTTTTGATGGAGTTAGAAGTCTTATGGACTTTCCTGCCTGGGCTGATTTTTAACTGCAATCCTTACATCTCAGCTGGTATTATGGGTTTGAGATTCTAGTGCTTGGTTAGTACCTCATAATATGAGCCTCCTGAGTAGCCACAATTATTGGCATCTGTTGGCACCTGTTACTCTTAAATTTTGATTTTAGAGAACAGGTTTTTTTATTTTTATTTTTTTTTGCCAGTCCTGGGGCTTGAGCTCAGGGCCTGAGCACTGCCCCTGGCTTTTTTGCTCAAGGCTAGCGCTCTGCTACTTGAGCCACAGTGCCACTTGTGGCTTTTTCTATATATGTGGTGCTGAGGAATCGAACACAGGACTTCATGTATATGAGATGAGCACTTTACCACTAGGCCATATTCCCAGCCCTGAGAACATGTGTTGTTTTTTTGTTGTTGTTATTTGCTGGTTCTGAAGCTTGTACTTGGGGCCCAGGCTCTGTCCCTGAGCCTTTGTGCTCAAGGCTAGCGCTCTACTACTTGAGGCACAGCACCCACTCCCAGCTTTTTCTGAGTAGTTTATTGGAGATAGGAGTCTCACAGACTTTCCTGCCCAGTCTGGCTTGGAATAGCAGCCCTCAGATCTCAACCTGAGTAGCTAGGATTAGGATTACAGGCATGAGCCATCAGTTCCCAGCTAGAGAATTTTTTTTCTTCTCATTTCAAAACATTTATTTAGTTTTACTAGTTGGCCATTGTATGATTGAAGTTAGAGTGAGCTTTAATAACAAGAAGTGGCTTATAGTATTAAGATAGGGAATTTTGTAGAATAATTCATGCCTTTAAATTATATTTTATTATATTAGGTTTCTGTGTATTAATATAGAATCATAAAAGAAACCTTTACAAAGTAAATAGGGTAAAAATATTCATTACGAAATAATAGATATAAAGTTGAGCCTGGTAGTTCATACTTGTTATCCTAGCTACTGTACAGGCAAAGATCTCGAGGATTGAGGTGCAGGCCAATGCTGGCAAAAAATTGAGACTCCATTTAGATCAATCAGATGGGCATGGTGGCATGAGCCTATGTCCCCACTTTATTCAGAGCATATATGAGGATTGTGATGTAAGGTTGGCCAGTTCCAAAAATGGAAACACAACTTGAAAAATAACTAAAGCAAAGAACTGCATGATTGAGATCCCCCCCCCCAGCAAATGTGAGGCTCTCAGTTCAAACTCCACTAACAGCAAATAAAAATCTTCAGCTTTCAGACAAGTATGCTGAGACAAATCTGTAATTCTGTCACTTGGAGACAGGGGCAGGATTTTTATGAGATGGAGGCCAGCCTGGGCTGTGTAGCGAAACTGCCTCCCCCAACCCCTCGTTTGTTTTTTTTTTTTGGCCAGTCCTGGGCCTTGGACTCAGGGCCTGAGCACTGTCCCTGGCTTCTTCCCGCTCAAGGCTAGCACTCTGCCACTTGAGCCACAGCGCCGCTTCAGGCCATTTTCTGTATATGTGGTGCTGGGGAATCGAACCTAGGGCCTCGTGTATCCGAGGCAGGCACTCTTGCCACTAGGCTATATCCCCAGCCCCCCCTCGTTTTTTTAAAAAACAAAAAAAACAAAAAACAAAAAAACAAAAACAACACAGCAGTCCAGCTTTAGTCCTAAAACATGATGTAAAATGAATTGTTTTTGTAGGAATTACGCTGATAATGCTCTACACATTTATTAATGCCTTTTAAAAGAGAAGCTAGGGCTGGGGATATAGCCTAGTGGCAAGAGTGCCTGCCTCGGATACACGAGGCCCTAGGTTCGATTCCCCAGCACCACATATACAGAAAATGGCCAGAAGCGGCGCTGTGGCTCAAGTGGCAGAGTGCTAGCCTTGAGCAAAAAAGAAGCCAGGGACAGTGCTCAGGCCCTGAGTCCAAGGCCCAGGACTGGCCAAAAAAAAAAAAAAAAAAAAAAAAAAAAAGAGAAGCTAACTTGTTTAAGCTCAAAAGAGATTTTTTTTTGTCATTGTTTTGATAGTTTCTTGTTTCTGTCCTTCTAAAGCACAATTGAATTTTTTATATAGGAAAGGGCTTTTTGAATTAGACTGCTTAGAAATTTGGCAATTTTCTGTTCTACAAAGAGAAAAGTCAAACTTATGCAATTCACTTACTATTTTACCATATAAATCTTAAATGATTAAATTTGGGAATAAAGTAGTTTGTTTTAGTTGCTGAATAGAATATACAGGGTAATTTACAGTAATGTGTAATTCTGTGTTTCTGGGCAATTAATAAAAACACTATGTTTAGCTGAAAATAAGACATTGTATTTATATAAAATGAAGTAGGGGCCTGAAGATGTCAGCCTATTATGCAATTGTGAAAATTTTTCTGTGAGAAGGGATATATAAATATTCTAATTAAAGAACTGTTTTCTGGATTATATGGTGCTAGATATACCGTGTTTCTAGGGAGTTAAGGTTGGTCAGATGATATAAGAAAGAAAATTGCCAACAAGGGCATCAATTACCAGATAGAAAAGTAGATAGCTAGCTATAGGTAGATAAATAGATAGCTATACCTATAGATATATCTGTATCTATAGTCTATATATGTGTCTAAATGTGTGTATATGTTTCTACAGAAATATTCTACCACCCTATGAGAAGTCATTTACTTGATGAAAAACTAATGGCTAATATGAAAAATTCCGTTTGAGAAAATGTTGAGAAAAATGCATGAGTGTTATCAATGTTAACATAAGTAGCTTAAGGTTGTTTTTCATTTGGTACAGTTTATCTTTTCCTAATGGTACTGTTTACATGGAAGCATACTTAAGAAATACCCTAATAAGGAAGTTAAGAACTAGGATTTTAGAGTATTTCTGTTGCTAACAGAATTTGAGGCTGAATCATCATTACTTAGGTTTTAATATTACTTGTATATTTTACTGAAATATGTTTCTATATGGTTATTTTCTTGGAAAACAAAACTGAAGATGTGAGCAATAATAGAAAGTATTTGCTTGATCCTTTCCCCCAATCCATAAGCTAAACCTTTCAGATACAAATCTGAATTAATCTGTTTGCCATTCTTCCTTTGTATCATGGGATTTCCATGAGCACTACCTATTTTGTTACATTAAAATTGCTTTTTTGGTAGGGAATTCCAGAAGATAATTGGTAGTAAACATTTAAAAATATTAATACATTTGTTTGCATTCTCATAATTGTGAATATATGCATTAGAGTTCTTTGAACTGGGTTTCTGGGTTTCCCCAGTGGCTCACACCTGTAATTCTAGCTGCTCAGGAGGATATTATGTGAGGATCATGGTTCAAAGCCAGTCTGGGTAGAAAAGTCAGATTCTTTTATCTTGAACTAACTACCAAAACGCTGGAAATGGAGCTGTGGTTCAAGTGGTAGAACGCTAGCCTTGAACAAAGTAAGCAAAGGAGCAAAGTAAGCAAAGGAATGGCCTACAGGCCCCAAGTTCAGGCTCCAGAACTGATGACCACATGTACAAACATGCGTGTGCATGCAAAAACGCACATACACAAACCTTGGAGGTTTTTTCTCTAGGATTTCCTAGGATAACTGATTACAGTTCGATTTTACTTCATT
>NW_025959977.1:0-12301 GCF_023159225.1 Perognathus longimembris pacificus | reverse complement strand
GGACAGCGCGGAGCAGGACGCCGGCCCCGGGCCTGCCCCGGCTGACCCCGCGGGGACCCTGCCGGCGCCGGGCTTGGCCCCGGCCTCCCTCGCGCCCGTGGCCGGGGCGGGCGGGTGGGGTCGGGCGTCCCGGCTCCACGCACGGGGGCAGGTGCCGGGAAGGCGTTAATGTGCTCCGGGTGCTTGTTAGGAATTACAGTCCCTGCGGTGACGCTCGGAGGCAGGGCTGTCGAGCGGACTCCGCCTCGATTAGGGAAGCACGCTAGGAAATGTTGGGGAGCAGATCGGGTCAACCTGGCCCCAGAATTCTGTGAATGGCTTCCCGTGTTGGCTGCGGGCTCGGCCCCCAGGTCGGCGCCCGGGTCTGCGCTGTGTCCGGCCGGCCGTTGGCTTTTTGCTGGAGACTGTCCCTGAGGGGTGCACTCCTGGAGGGATGGGGAGTCCCCGCCCGCGAACCCCGGAACGTTCGGGTTTGCGCGCTCATGGATTCAACTCCTGGCCGCACACGGCTGGCCCTCTGCCTGCAGAATTCTGTATCAGCTAATTGGTTCAACTTCATGCTGAAAATATTTTTAAAATACTGTGTTTGGGGGGACTGGGGATATGGCCTAGTGGCAAGAGAGCCTGCCTCATATACATGAGGCCCTGGGTTCGATTCCCCAGCACCACATATACAGAAAAAATGGCCAGAAGTGGCGCTGTGGCTCAAGCGGCAGAGTGCTAGCCTTGAGCAAAAAGAAGCCAGAGACAGTGCTCAGGCACCGAGTCCAAGGCCCAGGACTGGCCAGAAACCAAAACTAACAAAAAACTGTTTGTACTCAACACATGTAGACATTTTTTGCAGCCAACAATGTAATAGCCTAGCCATTTATATAGTATTAGTTATTACAGGTAATGTAGGGATGACCTAAAGCTTAAGAAGAACCTGCACGGGTTATGTTTAAATATTGAGTTGTTGTATGAATTTAATTCATTTCTTGATCTTCCTCCTGAAAATATAAGGATCTTAAAACCACTTTTTTTTCTAATAAATACCTTCTTGACTCCTATGCTATTATGTATTTTAGTTCCATCTCACTTTTCCAACTTATTTTTGATTTTCAAACAAATTCTAGCTTTCTAGTATTTCAGACTTGTCTTAGCCTCCTGAATACTGAGATTGCATATTTTGTAAACATGTTTAGCTACATTTCCTTTCTCTCTTTTTTTTCCTTTTTCCTTTCTCTCTCTCTCTCTCTCTCTCTCTCTCTCTCTCTCTCTCTCTCTCTCTCTCTCTCTCTCTCTCTCTCTCTCTCTCTCTCTCTCTCTTTTGTGCTGGGAATTGAGCCTGCCCATCCTAGGGAAGCACTCCCCAGCACTCTCTTGAGGCATGTTTCCAGTCTTTGTCTTTATTTATTTATTTTTCTGCCAGTCCTGGGCCTTGGACTCAGGGCCTGAGCACTGTCCCTGGCTTCTCTTTGCTCAAGGCTAGCACTCTGCCACTTGAGCCACAGCGCCACTTCTGGCCTTTTCTATGTGGTGCTGGGGAATCGAACCCAAGGCTTCATGTATATGAGGCAAGCACTCTTGCCACTAGGCCATATTCCCAGCCCCTTGTCTTTATTTTTTACACACTTTTTAAAACCAGGCTTAGGATTCCAAGTTGGTAGTTATCTTTTATCACATTAAGTGTATTCTACTATTGGTTTTGGTTTAGATTTATTTTTTAACCATCAAGAAGTCCATCTTAGTCTAATTGTTTTCTAATTTTCTAATTGTTATTAAATGCTGACAGGTATGCTGCCACTAAGCTACTTTCCCAGCTCCTTAGTAATACATCTAAACTTGGAACAGTGTCTATTAACTTCTGTGTCTAAAAGACAAAGAAATATGCTGGCACTGGTGGCTCAATCCTAGCTACTCAGGAGGCTGAGATATGAGATTATGGTTCCAGGCCAGCCCAGGCAGGAAATCCATGAGACTCTCATCTCTAATAAACTACTTAGGAAAAGCTAGAAGTGGAACTATGGCTCAAGTAGTAGAGTGCTATCCTTGAGCAAAAGAAGCTCAGGGACAACACTGAGTTCAAACAGGCCCTGAGTTCAAGCCCTAGGACTGGCACACACAAAAAAGAAGGTGGAGGAAAATGAGGGAGGAGGTAACAAGTTTGACAAGAAACATACTCACTACCTTATGTATGTAACTGTACACTTGACAATGAAAAATTAAAAAAAGAAGAAATCAGAGCACTTATGTTTTCTACATTTCATCTTGCTTTTTTAGTGCTTATACTATAATTTCTATACTCAAGTTCTTCACTATTTAAATATAAACAGAAATAAGGGTCTCTTCTGTAAGCATAAGTTTCATAGTTGACAATGCTATGTTTAAAGGAGTTTATTTCCAAGTTTTCTCCTTCCCACTCTTGACGGGGTTTATTAACATATTTTTTTACAAGAAGGGGTTTATTAACATATTTTTTTTACAATTTTATGGCTGTTATCTTTCCTGAATGTTTTACATTTTAAAATGTTGTTATAATGCTTTGATGAAATTCATCTTTGTATAAAGTTCTTAAGTTATTCATTTTTCCCTGAAGAAATGTTTTGGCCTTTTAATGTTGGTATGAACATTTGTGAAGTTTGCTTTTCAGTTGCCTGATCAAAAGGAGGGGGAAAATCCTGTTTATACACAGCTCAATTAACATTGAGTGATGTTTCTTTTTTTAAAATTTTTATTGTCAAAGTGATGTACAGAGAGGTTACAGTTTCATACGTTAGGCATTGGATACATTTCTTGAACTGTTTGTTACCTCCTGCCTCATTCCCCCCTCCCCCCTGAGTGATGTTTCTTTTTTTTTTTTTTTTTTTTTTTGGCCAGTCCTGGGTCTTGGACTCAGGGCCTGAGCACTGTCCCTGGCTTCTTCTTGCTCAAGGCTAGCACTCTGCCACTTGAGCCACAGCGCCACTTCTGGCCATTTTCTGTATATGTGGTGCTGGGGAATCGAACCCAGGGCCTCATGTATACGAGGCAAGCTCTCTTGCCACTAGGCCATATCCCCAGCCCGTGATGTTTCTTATGCTTGTTGAATTTTAGGTGGTAATGATGAGAGAATACATAAATCACCTCACAATCAAAGTAGAAGTTGGGATTTGCATGCATTCTGATTGGCAAATGATAGCTCACAGGCCATATCTGGCCTGGCCTATGTTTTTGTTTGGTCTACAAGCTAAGAATGAGCATTTACAACCTATTTGACAATAAGCATCAATCACTACTTTTGAATATTAGTTAAGTGAAATGTTATTCCCTCTAAAAGAATTCAGTTTTCCAGGCTTTGGTGGCTTATACCTGTAATCTTAGCTACTCAGAAGACTGAAATCAAAGCCAGCCTAGGGAAGGGAAGTCCAGTCCACGAGACTCTTATTCCTAATTTACCACCAAAAATCTAGAAGTAGAGTTGTGATTTAAGTGGTAGAGCACAACCCTCAAGTGGGAAAGCTAAGGGACAGTGCCCAGGCCCTGAGTTCAAGCCCCAGGATTGGTATACACATAAAGAAAATCTTTCTTAGTAGGCCTTATTAGAAACTCTGTACTCGATTATTATCAAATAATTCATAAATAAAACATTTGTGAATTTTTTCTTCTTTTGAGTACCTAAGTAAAAATTTCAATTTTGCCTTAAAAAAATATGTGTGCTGGTCCCAGGGTTTCAACTGGGGTGTTGCTCTATCACTTAGTTTTCTTGCTCAGGGCTGGTGTTATACCACATAAGCCATACCTCCAGTCCAGTATTTTGCTGCTTGAGTGGATATGGAATCTCTCGAACTTTTCTGCCTGCACTGAGTTTGAACCAGAATTCCTCAGGTCTCAGCTCCGGAGTAGCTAGGATTATAGGCATGAACTACTAGTGCTCAATTTGAGGAAGAAATGCTAAAAAAAAAAAAAAAAAAAAAAAATTGTGTCTGTCCTGGGGCTGGAACTTAGGGTCCAGGTACTGTTCCTGAGCTTCTTTTGCTCAAGGTTAGTGCTTTACCACTTGAGCCACAGCTTTATTTATACTCTTTTGTAGTTTATTGGAGATAAGAGTTTTACAAACTTCCCTGGTTAGGCTGGCTTTAAACTGCCATCTCAGATTTCAGCCTCCATAGTAGCTAGGATTATAGGCATGAGCCACCTGCACCTGCCCTTAAATTTTTTTATACTATTTGTTGTTGAAGTTAATGTGAACCAAAATTGTGTGTATATACATGTGTCAATGCAAGAAAGAAAAATTACCTTAGGGAAGAAGTTAATTTAGAGAATGCCCTGCAAAGGGCAACTAGCTTAGTGATTAGTCTGGAAATTATCCTGTATACAAGAAATGTTTATGGTCATTGGGATGTTAAGTCTTGTGAGAAGTTGGGAATTGCATATGCAGATTTGAATACTAGCCATAGCTGTCAAATTGTCTTATATTAAAGAAAATAATATGAATGTATTTTTGTAGCAACTTTTTATGTAAACATTGGAGACATTTATACCCATTGCCTGGACAACTGGAAGTCAAGAGATGAACAAGAAAGCAAACAACAGAAAGTTAAGGTAAAAATAAGATTATAATAAAATGAAGAACTGGGGACATGGCTGAAGTGGCAGGTTGCTTGCCTAGCAAGCTTGAGACCCTGATTTTAAACTCCAGTACTGCCAACAAAACATAATAAAGTAAAAACAAATTTCCTCCCTAAAGACTTCAGCAATATAAATCATCTAAATTAAAAACTTCAAATGTAATGTGATTATTGGTTGAAGTTTAGATGATCAATAGATGGTTCTGGAGTTCGTAAATTTTTGTTCCTTCAGAAATTTTGTTCCTGACAAGATAGGCAGACTAACCTTGTATGTGCTAAATTTAGAGAAGGGGACAGAGAAAGGGAAAAGGAGGTTACCGGTATGAGAAATACAGAAGGCGGTTAGGTCTAGGTGCCAAGTATAGACAGAAAACGGCAACACAGAACTGATGGGGGAAAAGTTGCATCCTTGAGTTCCTTTCCATACCCCACTGGGCCATTTTCCATCTACTCTATCACCACCACAGTCCTCAGAAACAGCACCACCAACCTAATCAGCCAGAGGATGGAAAGAAATTGGTACCTCAGCACTCAGTGTGGGTCTTGGCAGGGATGAGTATGCAACTGTAGGTATGAGTGGTCAGGTGTGCCCCGAGCAGTCTTCCCATCTTCACAGGGCTGTGAGGTTAAGAGGAAGGAAGGTAGCAGGGCCGTGTGCAGGAGCACAGAATCATTCTTTGTGGGGAGGGGCTGGGATGGGAAGGGTTAGTTGGATAAGGAATGATAGGGCATAGGCAGAGTTAAAATGGTATAAATAGATGCCAGTGGGAAAATCTATTGGATATGCCAATAGATAAAAAGATGGAAAGTATGCAAGACAAAGATGTTATAATATCAGAATAGTAGGAAAAGAGTCTGCATAGTAATTGTACCTGGAGATAAAATGTTCAGCCAAGTGGGCTAGAACTGTTCTAACTCATTTGAAACAAAAGTTGACAAACTGAAGGAGAAATGAACAAATTGTAAATTACTTTCATCAGTTAATTGCTCTCAAGCACAAAAATTAGAATATAGAAGATATGAGCAGCCAAATTAACAAGCTTCTTTTAAAGCAGACAGATAGGGTTTTGCACCCAACAACTATAAGACATATATTTTCTTTGATTTATATGGAAACTTGAGTGTGCAAATTCATAAAATTTATTTTAACAAAATTTATAAACATCAATATTATTACTATACATAATTTATTCTTTAATTACATTAGAAATCAGTAACAAGTGATTAACCAGAAAACTTTCATGGCATTTAGAAATGAAACAGTATTTTGAAAACACTTCTCTGAGTAACTCATTAAAGTATAATACAGGAAGGAAATTAGGAAAATATATTAGAACTGAAAAAAAATATTTTTTTTTGCCAGTCCTGGGGCTTGGACTCAGGGCCTGAGCACTGTCCCTGGCTTCTTTTTGCTCAAGGCTAGCGCTCTGCCACTTGAGCCACAGCGCCACTTCTGGCCATTTTCTATATATGTGGTGCTGGGGAATCGAACCCAGGGCTTCATGTATGCGAGGCGAGCACTCTTGCCACTGGGTCATATTCCCAGCCCCTAGAACTGAAAATATTAAACTCAAGAATAAAGGCTTAAACTACAGTATAACTTACATATTATCAAAATTATATGAATAGCTAATTCATAGTTTAGAGAGAAAGTTAATCTAAACCTACATTAAAAGGAAGAAAGTATGAATTAATGAGCTAACAATCCAGAAGTCTAAACTTGGTGATATACCTGTGAATTTATCTGTACAGGAGGCAGGAAAAGGAGGATTGCAATCCAAAGCTGGTTCCAGGCAAAAATGTGACTCTCAGAAAAATAATTGTTCTGGGGCTGGGAATATGGCCTAGTGGCAAGAGTGCTTGCCTCCTACACATGAAGCTCCCGGTTCGATTCCCTAGCACCACATATATGTAAAGGCCAGGAGGGGCGCTGTGGCTCAGGTGGCAGAGTGCTAGCCTTGAGCTGGAAGAAGCCAGGGATGGTGCTCAGGCCCTGAGTCCAAGGCCCAGGACTGGCCAAAAAAAAAAAAAAGAAAAGTAATTGTTCTGGGCATGGTAATCAAAGTGAGATTGGGGGGAGTGCAGATTGAAAATGTGAGATCCCATCTCACAAAAAAGTTACGTGCAGTGGTGTGTACTTGTTGTCCCAGATAGAGTAGGGTGATCAGGCAAAAAGAACGATCCTATACAGAAAATAACAAATGCAGTCAGGTGCTGGTGTCTCATGTCTGTAATCCTAGTTACTCAGGAGGCTGATATCTGAGGATTTCTGTTTAATGCTTGCCAAGGCAGGAAAGTCTGTGAGACTGTCATCTCTAGTTAGCCACCAAAAACCTGGAAGTGGAGTTGTGGCTCAGTGTTAAAGTGCTAGCTTTGAGTGGAAAGGCTAAGGGGTAAGTACCTAGGCCCTGAGTTCAAAACCCAGTATCAAAAACAAACAGAAAACTAGCACAGAAAAGGCTATGGCTTGACTCAAGTTAGAGCACCTGCCTAGCCAGCTCCAGGCCCAGTAATATCATCATATCTATCTATCATGTATCTAGAATAAAACAATAAATAAAAGGAAGAGAAACTGAACAGAATTGTAGAAGAAGATAATATCATAAATTAACAAAATAGAAATTGAAAGATGAAATAGAGGTCATTTAAAGCAACAGCTAGCAGTAAAACCAATTGTTGACAAGATAAACCAAGAAAAAGAAGTCTAAAAGAAACATTACACATAATTCCTAGGAAAACAGAGTTCATCTTACACCACTGTGCAGTGCACTTCATTGGTACCATAACCAATAATATTTGGAAAAGGAAGAATAATACAGATGGATGTGTGAGTAAAAGAATTATCAACTACCTCATGGCAATAAAGTTGAAAATTTACACAAAATATAAAATGTTAAAAACTATAGTCAAAATGGACTTATAAGAAATAAGGTGTATCACTGAAGTTAGTGAAGTAGTAGTTGTGAATCACTTCTCTTAAGGCTTAGCCTTTACACACCTGTCTGAAACCACATCATGCATAGTTGTAAAGATGAGTTCTAACATTCTATAACTAGATCATTCGTTTATTTTGTATTGCTAAGTACAGGATATTTCATCTTAATTTATGGTGTTGATTGTATCATTTATTAAACATAAAATCTATTTCAATTACAAATGCACAATACTGGATACTATGCTAACATCTTAACTTTATTGGTGTGATTATTCATTTATTTTCTTAAAATATTTTCTTTGTCATCTTAGACCATTAAAATATAAAGAACAGAAACACAAAAATGTCACATCACGAAAGAATCAACCATCTCAAATAGCAGCAAAAGAAATGCAGAAATATGAAACATTCTCTGTGCTTTTGAAAGCGGAGAGAACAGAAGGAATTTATCCAGACAACTATCCAGGCATGTTGACTTATATTTTCTCTTATGGAAATGGAAAATGGATTTTCATAGCATTAAATTAAAGCAAGTGAAATAGATTAAAAAACTAGGTAGGGATACTTTCAAAATGTTTGATGTTTTATTCCACAACTCAATAGTAGTTAGCAATGTCTCCAAAGACAAAGCTTGCTTGTTAAATGGAACACAGTCTAAATACTAATAGGAAGATAATCATAAAAACACGAATTCCACCAACACAACAAGAATGTGATATCTTATGCCAGTTTACACTTTGTATCACTGTTTTATACATATGATTTTTTTTAGGGAGGTTGGCATTTTCTCAAGTCCCCAGTGCTGTCTGGCTGTGTGACGTATGTGACATCTCTTCTTGCTCTCATCTACCAGTGCCCTGATTACTTCTCCACACAGCTCCATTTTTAAAAGTCTTCCTTTTTCCCAGTCCCCCACCAAACCACGCCCCCCCTCAATTTTATAAACCTTGCCCTGTCTGTCTACTTGTGGTTAGTTAAATGAACTTGGGCAGTTATAGACCCACTTAGTTATAGGCCCTTGTAAAGTAGCTCTGGGTGGTGAGACAGTAGTATGGAAAGCAAAACCAGTTGGGTTCATTCAAGGCTTGTTGTTTGCCAGGTTGGTTTTTGCCATACAGATCAAAAGAAAGAGGAAGCTTAGGATATTGGCAAGAGTATGCAGAAAGACAACATAGTCTGAACCAGATAAATGGAAACGTGAAAGTGCAGGAATGATGGCCTGTAAGGAACTGATGGGGAAGTGGAATGCCCATCCTGGGGAAACTGAGACAGCTGAAGGGTGGGCAGGTAAATGACGGCACACACCGTGATGGAATCTCAACCACACGGATCCAGCTGGTTGTTGCGGAGTATATTTTCTTTAAGGCAGTCTGACAAAACAAAACTGATGTTATGGAGTATCATTGCCTGCATGTGATTGGTTGAGATAGATTAGAGATAGATGCACATCTGCAAAATGAGGAGGGGTGTGGTGCAGATATTAAGTCAGGAAAACTGGGGTTACGAAATGATGGCAGATCTGCCTTGGAGAAAGTGGCTGTCTCTGGAGCCCAAGTTTCAGTTCAGCTGAGTGACCAAGCAAGTGAGGAGGTGAACTGTATGATGTTATAAAAAGTCACGAGCTTCCAAAAAGTAGGGTGTTATTTTTCATTCAAAGAGGACAAAGTAAATCTTTTGGAAGTAGTAACTGGGAAGCAAGGAGTACAATTAGCTGCCTTTCCAATCTGGGGTAAGTGGTCTGTGGGATTTAATAACCTAGTCATTTGCTAAACATGGCCTCACTACACTTCCTCAATGCACAGACAGGGCAGGTAAGGCAGACAGGTGACTACCTCTCAAGGCAAAATACAACTGTGGGTGTTATGCGTTTCTCCCGGCATGGAACCAGGGAAGTTCCCTAGACTCGGAGTCTGTTCTTCTAAGGACAAGGCTGTTATAACACCTTATATAAAGATGGACTGGGTCTCTTGGTATGTGGAATAACTGAGGTACTATTTATAGGACACACTAGTTATTCCATTAATAATGGCTTTATTTTCAGATTACCTTCAAGAAAATATAATTGAACAACATATAGTTGCTCCAGAACCAATTTCCCACGAGGAGAAAAAGAAATCAGAGAGTGAAAAGGAACAAACTAATGTTTGTCCAGAAGCCAGGAAAGGCAGACTTTTTCCATGCAATAGAACAAGTATGTAACATCATGCTAAACCAGTAATTTAGAAAACTACACATTTTCAAATTTTTCTGTAGTTAGTATGCTTATATTGGATACTGATTTTAGGAGGAAAAGAATCTTACTGAATGTTTGATGTTTAATTGCTTAAGCTGTTGTTTTTACAGCTTTAAAGACTTTATGTAGTAAAGAGAAAGTAAGGGCCACTCAGTAGAGTGAGCAGTGGAACCTAAAAACCAAGTTGTCCCAGTTGTTAATTTTTAATTATTTTTGAAAATTAAAATACCACTAAATTAGAAAATGTATAGATACTTCAGTGATTCTGTTTTTAAAATAATGATAGTGTCAAGAGGTTCTGGCTTGTTTTAGAAATTTTATGTAAGATAAATTGTATAGTTTTGTTTTATGCTTGCAGTAAAACTTCATGGTTACTTCCTTTTGCTACGCTGGGAATAGAACCCAAGGCTTTCTATATACTAGACAGGGACTCCACTACTGAGCTGCACATCTACACCTTGATTTTATGACACTAGGTCTCCTTGTGTAGTTCATGCTGGCCTTGATCTTTTAAAGAATTATTATTAGCGTATATTTGTTACACAGGGAGGTTCATTGTAATATTTCCATACATACATTCAATATCTCCTAATCAAATTCTCATGCTCTGCAGCTGGTCCTTAACTGCCTCTCCCTTCTTAAAACAATTTTACCAGGATTTATTGTTGTATTTTCATACATCTATATAAAATACTTTGACCATATTTACCCTCCTTTATCCTCTCCATTCATCCTCCCTGTTCCAACCAGTATCTATCCCCAACAGAAGCTTGTCATTCATTTTTAAGTATATATTAATTATACAAAGAGATTTCACTGTGATATTCCACACATATTTTATGCTTTAATCAGATTAACCCTCTTTATTGCTCTCTTCACATCTCCTTAACTCTATATTATTCAATAGCTTTCATATTCATTATGCAATCATACTACATAGGCATAATATATTTTAGCATTATTTACTCTCCATTATTCTCCTATCCTCTCCTTGTTCCCCCAAACAAACAGTCCTACAATTTAATCATGTTCCCTCTCTCTTCTTTCTCTCTCCCCTCCTTCCTTCCTTCTCTCTGTTTCTCTCTTTCTCTAATACTCACATTATAGATGCCTCAGATAACATAAAACCTGCAACTATGTGGGAGTAGTCAATCTTGCCCTTGAGTATAAGGTAGACCTGGGCCTGTGTCTGATTCTAGCAAGTAGACTGTGGTAAAGGTGGTGGCTATCACCTCCTCCTGTGAGGACAATGCGTTCTACAAGACTCCATCTTGCTAGTAGACTTATTCTAAAGTCTGTCTCTTCTGGCTCTTTTAAGAAGTATTTATGGCTCATCACCCTAATCCCTACACTGTTCCATGTAGACTCATTTAATCTTTAGTAAAAAGGTTGTTGTTTTAATCAGAAGGTGGTACTTGTAAGGTGTAGAGAGTCAGAAATGTAGAATTTTTTTTTTATTGCTAGCATGACATTTTTGTATGCTTTCCCTCCTGTGAGTTGTTCTATTAAAAAAATGAAGTTTAATGAGAAGCTTCTGGATGGGCATGCCTATAATCCTAGCTATTTAGGAGGCTAAGAATGGGGTTATCACTGTTCAAGGTAAGCATGGGCAAAAAGTTTATGAGAACCCTTCAAAGAAGCCACAGGGAAGCTGAGATCAGGAGGATGCACAGGCAGAAAAGTCTATGAGACTCCATCTCAACAGAGCGTAGCTGGATGAGATGGTATGTCTGCCATCCCAGATAACAATAGAAAGCCTAAAACAGGTGGATTCCAGTCTAGGTGTGTGTGTCCAGGAAGGAAACAAGACCCTAACTGAAAATAACCAATGAAAAACAGAGCTGCAGGCATTGCTCAGAGGTAGGATGCCAGGCTAACAAGCACAAGTCCCTGAGTTCAAACCCAGGTCCTCTTCCTCCACCTCCAAAAAGAGGCTTCTGAAATATTCAATAGAGTAAAGGAATAACCCGAAGAATGGGAGAAAATATTTAAAATTTTTACATCCAACAGGGGATTAATATCCAGAATACATAATGAATTAAAAACTCTTATAAGCAAAAGAACCCCAATAGCCCAAATAGAAAGTGGGAAATGAGCTGAGAAGACATTTATCAAGACATACAAATGGCCAGAAAGAATATGAAACTGCTCAACACGACTTCTCATCAGGGAAATGCAAATCAAAACCCTAAAAGATAGCACTTCGCCCCAGGTAGAAGAGCTGTAGTTAGTTTTGTTTAAGGAGCTATTACAATGAAACCCCTCATATTACAAATGTATGTTAACTCAAAAAAATTAATCAAATGAGTAACTCTAGTAAATGGAAACAAAAAGTTACAAATGCTGGCAAGGATGCAGAGAAAAGGGGAAATCGCATGCTGTTGGTGAGAATGTAAGTTAATACAGTCACTATGGTGAACAATAGAGAGGCTTCTCAAAAACTAGAAATAGAACTGCCATGAGACCCTTCAATTTCACTGCTGCATATATATGCAAGTGAAAAACTCAGTGAATCAGAGACCATGACTATTGTCAAGTTAGTCA
>NW_025959976.1:0-12387 GCF_023159225.1 Perognathus longimembris pacificus | reverse complement strand
TCCAGTGGCTTTAGGGAAATAGTTGCTGGCTGCACCTGGATTGAATACCAGGCGCTTAGATCATCTCTCTGGGTGTGTTTTCACATGTATGTAATAAAGGGAAACCTTTCTACTTCGGAACAGAACACTGTACCTTATAACAGGCAAGTATTTTAACAGAACCAAGTAGGGAGGAAAGCAAATGAATAGCAAAAAAAAATCATATTTTTAAGGAAATTGTAGAAATCAATATAAATAAATGTCCAGGGAGGGAGGAACCCTTCCAAAGTAAATTGAGTCATGCAAGCTGTTTTCTGCATGAGAGGGAGACTAACTGCTAGTTCTTAATATGGGCTCGGGCATATCTTGGTCCAAGAAGAGAAGATTTTCTCTGTGAAAGAAAAACTAGTAGAGGATTGGACAGACATGTGGAAGTGGCCTAATGGTTTGGAAACTGGAGGAGTCCCAAAGGCAAGTCGAGTTTTCCCATGAACTTTTTGCAGTGTGGAGGCTGCAGGGTGACCTTAAAAGGCAAAAGGCACTGTGGCTCATGACTGTAATCCAAGCCATTCTGGAGACTGAGATCTGAGGATTGAGGTTCAAAGCCAGCATAGGCAGAAAAGTCCAAGAAACTGTGTTTCCACTTAACAAGAAAAAGAAAAGAAAATCTTCACTGGAAGTGTGGCTCAAGCAGTAGAACTCCAGCTGTGGGAAAAAAGCAGAGCCAGAGCTTGAAGTCCTGAATTCAAAGCCTGGTACTAGGGAAGGAAAAAAAAAGGAAGACTGAAAGAGAGGGAGAAAGGAAGGAAGGAAAAAGAAAGAAAGGGAGGAAGAAAGGAAAGAAAGAAGGAAAAGGAAAGAAGGGAGGGCAGGCATGCATCAAAGGGAAAGCTCTTACCATCTTGGGTGTTAGGAAACAAAGTTCCATGGGGAGCAGCGACTTACAGAAGTCCACAGTGGTTCTTTCTCTACAGTTGCCAGATGTTGAACGTGCATGTGGTGGGAGGTTAAAAATGCTAAGGTCAAGAGCTCTTAGAGGAAGAACTTTTATGTGTGAAAATATAGAAACCCACTAAGTCCTTAAGCACAAATCCAAGAGGGCCACACTCAAGGGACTAGTTGAAGTAGAGGTAAAGTAAGTTACCAAAGCTAAGTCTAGCCCCTGATGGACAGAGCCTCCCCCGTGTATAAGGAAGTGCTTCCTGGAATAATCCTCTATAGCCTTGGCAGTTCTTTTATATGTGATGTCTAGCATATAAAGATATGGACACATAGAAGGGCAGGAAGATGTCTCAGGTGGGAAAAATAATAGGAACAGATCTACAAATGATATACATATTAGAATAAGCAATAACTATTAAAATAGATGGATATGATGATAGATAGCTGGATATAGTGAGAGAATGTCTATACAAAGGAATCTGTTTTTGACATTTATATAGAGGTAGAAAAATACATCTGAAATTATGGATCTGAGGGCAGACTGGACACAGTGTAGCAGGACTGATGAACTCTGTCAGTAGAAAATAAAGCAAAAAAAGAGAAAGGAAAAGTGGAAAGCACAGAATAGTGCATAAGAGACACGGGGGAGAGGTTCAGAAGGTATAGCTGTGGGATTGGAGCTGTAGATGAGCGTGAGTTGGGTGGGGGCTCTGAGCTGAAGCAGTATTTGAAGGGCTAAGGGCTGTGAATTCTCAAACACTTTTGAGAGACATCAATCCACAGCTTCAAAAAGCTCATCAAACCCAAACATAACATGGAAAAAAATGCAAACGTACTCTAGTCAAATTGTTGGAGATCAAAGTTTATAAAGAGTCAAGTAGCAGCGACTCACTTATGTCGTACTAGCTACTCAGGAAGCTGAGATCTGAAAATCAGATAAGTCTGGGCAGATAAATCCTTGAGACTTATCTCCAATTAACCAGTTTAAAAAAAAAAAAGCCAGGGGCTGGGGATATGGCCTAGTGGCAAGAGTGCCTGCCTCATATACATGAGGCCGTGGGTTCGATTCTCCAGCACCACATATACAGAAAATGGCCAGAAGTGGCACTGTGGCTCAAGTGGCAGAGTGCTAGCCTTGAGCAAAAAGGAAGCCAGGGACAGTGCTCAGGCCCTGAGTCCAAGCCCCAGGACTGGCCAAAAAAAAAAAAAAAGCCAGAGTGGAGGCATGGCTCAAGAGGTAGAGTGTCAGCCTTGAACTGAGAGCAAGAACATGAAGTTCAAACCCCATTATTGGCATAAAAATTAAAATAGATAAAGAGAAAGATCTTAAAATCAAATTTAAATAGAAGCAACCATAGTCTGAAGATTGAGCTTTTCTATATGTGTGTTTCACTTGATATGCCCGAGCCCATATTATGTGTTGTTCTTGAACTCAGGCCTGGGCACTGTCCCTAAGCTTTCCTGCTCATAGCTAGTATGTTATCTCTTGAGCCACAGCTCCACTTTAAGCTTTTTGGGTAATTGGAGATAAGAGTCTCATGTACATTCCTGCCTGGGTTGGCTTTGAACTGTGATCCTCAGATCTCAGCCCCTTGAGTAGCTAGGATTACAGATGTGAGCTGCTGGTGCTCAGCTTTTTGAAGACTTTTTATTTTTTATTTTTTTTGGCCAGTCCTGGGCCTTGGACTCAGGGCCTGAGCACTGTCCCTGGCTTCTTCCCGCTCAAGGCTAGCACTCCGCCACTTGAGCCACAGCGCCGCTTCTGGCCGTTTTCTGTATATGTGGTGCTGGGGAGTCGAACCTAGGGCCTCGTGTATCTGAGGCAGGCACTCTTGCCACTAGGCTATATCCCCAGCCCCGAAGACTAACTTTTTAATGTAAACTATGAACATAGTAGACAATGAAATGACATCTTAAAAATTATATTTTTATTATTTTTAACTTGTACTAAGGAGTTATCATTCAATAAATCAGTTTACAATGCATCTTGGTCAATTTCACTTCTTTCATCATTCTACCCAATCCCTCCCAATCCTACTCTTCCCCTCAATTTTCTTAATTTTGTAGGCTATACATTGATTTTTTATGACCACATTCTCCTCTCTTTCTCTCTTTATTCATTTACTATCTTCTCCTTGACCATCCCACCATTCACTTTTCAAGTACATATCGCCTAGTATTTATTTTGTTGGACTGTGAATTAGTCTTTTTAAGCAATTATACCATTTGAATTCTCCCCTGAAATTTTGGTTAGTACATTTGTGTACACTTGCATACAACTTGATATGTTTACTCGCACATTTATAAATTAGTACTAGCTTCCACATATGAGAGAAAACAGGCATGGCTTGTCTTTCTGAGCTTGACTTCATGTAACATAATTTTTCCAGGTCTATTCATCTCTTTCCAAATGTTGTAATATCATTCGTTCTAACGGATCAGTACAATTCCATTGTGTATATATTTCACATTTTCTCAATCCATAAATCCATTGAGGTGCATCTGGGCTGATTCCATACCTTGGCTATGGTGAATAGTGTTGCAGTGAACATGGTTGCACAGGTAGCTTTACTCTATTTTGGTTTGTAATCTTTTGGATAAATGCCCAAGAGTGGAATTACTGACTCATAGGGTTTAGTTCTTTGAGGAACCTCCACAATGGCTGAACAAGTTTATTTTCCCACCAACAGTGTGCTAGGGTTCCCTTTTCCCCATATCCTTGCCAGCATCTCTCATTGTTTGTGTTCTCGATGATGGCCATTTTATCCAGGGTGACATGGAATCTGTTGCTTTGATTCACATTTCTTTTATGGCCAGAGATGTTGAACATTTCTTCATTTGTCTATTGGCCATTTTTACTTCTTTTTAGAAGCCTGTATTAAACTTCTTTGCTAATTTATTAATTGGGTTGTTGATTCTTTAAGGATTTAGTTTCTTAAGTTCTTAGTATATTCTGGATATTAAGCCATACATAGTCAGATGGATAGCTATCAAAGATCTCTGATTCTGTAGGCTTTCTTTTTAGCTTGTTAACTGTGTCCTTGACTGTGCAGAAACTTCTCAATTTGATGCAAGCCCATTTGTCATTTCTTTCTTTGATATACTAAGCTCCTGGAACTTTATTCAGAAAGTTCTTGTCTATGCCAATATGTTTTAATGTTTCTCCTACTGCTTGTAATAGTTTTGTGGTTTCAGGTCTTACATTGAGATTGAAATGGCAATTTTAATGTGCTGAGATCACGTGTGGGTGGGTCCTCTCTCCACTCTGTTCCTCTGTTCCTGCTTCAAAGACCAACCTCTTTGAAGTTACAATGAAGGTATTTGGAAAATGACTATATGAGGCCTTAAAAACTCTTTAATTATGTCAATTAGATTTCCTAATGGAAATCCACGGAATGACAAAAACCTCAGATTTATCTCTCAGTGCATGACGTTGGCTTCCTCCCAAATATCACTGCAAACTCATAAAAACCAGGTCAGTGACACATAGTTTGGAAAGATCATATATGAATATCTGGCAGGGGCAGCCATGTGCATCACAAGGCCCTGGGTTCAAACCCCAGCATTGAAAAAATATATACAAATGTGTGAAGACAGAATAAATGAAGCATCCTACAAAAAGGAAACTCTGCTACCTCTGTGGTACATATATAGTATTAGATGAAATGATAATTTTGAATTCCTTATTCCTTAAAATGTAGCCATAGTCAAGCAGTGGGGGCCAGTCTAATGGGTGAAATGGAATCTCAAAGTTGTTTTGATTTGCATTTTCCTTATGGTAAGGGATATTGAACATTTCCTCATGTTTCCATTTGCCATTATTCTTCTGAGAAGTCTATCTTAAGTTCTTTTTCCCATTTATTGATTGGTTTATTAGATTTGGGGGGGTATAGTTTTTTTTTGTTGTTTTTTTTTGCCAGTCCTTTACCTTGGACTCGGGTCCTGAGCACTGTCCCTGGCTTCTTTTTGCTCAAGGATAGCACTCTACCACTTGAGCCACAACACCACTTCTGGCCATTTTCTATATATGTGGTGCTGGGGAATTGAACCCAGGGCTTCATGTATACGAGACAAGCACTCTTGCCACTAGGCCATATTCCCAGCCCGGCGGTATAGTTTTTTGAGCTTCTTATATATTTTAAGTTTTAGGCCTTTGTCGAATCTGATATTGGTGCATGGTAACAAACAGGAATCCGGTCTTAGTTTTCTATATGTGGCTGTCCGATTTTCCCAACACCTATTATTGAAGAGGCTGTTATTTTTCCACTGTATATCTTTGGTTCTCTTGTCAAATATCAAATAACTGTAGGTATATGGCTTTTTTTTTCTTTTTCTTTTTTTGCCAGTCGTGGGGCTTGAACTCTGGGCCTGAGCACTGTCCCTGGCTTCTTTTTGCTCAAGGCTAGCACTCTTACCACTTGAGCCACAGTGCCACTTCCGACTTTTTCTATGTATGTGGTACTGAGGAATTGAACCCAGGGCTTCATGTACACAAGGCGAGCACTCTACCACTAGGCCAAATTCCCAGCCCAGTATATGGCTTTATTTCTGGGTCTTCTAGTCTGTTTCATTGATCTTCAGGCCTGTTTTTGTGCCAGTACCAAGCTATTTTTGTTCTTATGGCTTTTCAGTAGAGCTTGAGGCCTATGATTGTGATACCACCAGCATCACTTTTTGTTTTTTTTTTCCTTTCTATCTGTCATGGGGCTTGAACTCAGGACCTGGGCACTTTTCGCTCAAGGCTAGTGGTCTACCACTTTGAGCCACAGCTCCACTTCTGATTTTTTTTTAAGTGGTTAATTAGAGATAGGAGCCACATAAGGATTTTCCTGCCTGGGCTGGCTTCGAACTACTATCCTCAGATCCTCAGCCTGCTGAGTAGCTAGGATTACAAGAGTGAGCCACCAGCACCCATATCAGCATTGCTTTTTTTTTTTTTTTTGTCCAGAATTGCTTTGGCTATTTGAGGTCTTTTGTTGTTCCATAGGAATTTTTGGATTGTTTTCTTTGCCTTGGTGAAGAACAATATTGGGATTTTGATGGGTATTGCGTTGTACTTGTAGATCGCCTTTGGCAGTATGGACATTTTCACAGTATTAATTCTACCTGTCCATGAACATGGGAGGTCTTTCCATTTCTTAATATCATCATCTTTGCTTTCTTTCTTCAGATTTTTATAGTTTTTAGTATAGAGGGTTTTTTTTTCTTCATTAGGTTATTCCTAATTTTTTTTCTTTCAAGTCTGTTACAAATGGAATTGTTTTCCTGATTTCTCTCCTCTTTGCTTATACGTTGTTGGTATACAGATAGGCTTCTGAGTTTTGTGGGGTGACTTTGTATCCTGCTACTTTGCCACAGTTATTGGTTAGCTCTATGACTTTGGGAATGGAGACTTTCAGGGCCTTTAGATATAAGATCATGTCATCAGCAAATAGGGCTAGCTTGACTTCCTATGTGAATCCTTATTTATTTATTTATTTATTTATTTATTTATTTTTGCCAGTCCTGGGCTTGGACTCAGAGTCTGAGCACTGTCTCTAGCTTCTTCTTCTCCTTTTTTTTTTTTTTTTTTTTTTTTTGCTCAAGGCTAGCACTGTGCCACTTGAGCCACAGTGCCACTTCTGGCCATTTTCTATATATGTGGTGCTGGGGAATCGAACCCAAGGCTTCATGTATACAAGGCAAGTACTCTTGCCACTAGGCCATATTCCCAGCCCCCTATGTGAATCCTTTTTATGTCTCTCTCTTGCCTTACTGTTCTGGCTAGACATTCCAGAATTATATTGAAATGGAGTAGAGACAATGAGCATCTCTGTCTTGCTCCTAATTTTAGAAGAAATGCTTTTAGTTTCTCATCATTCATTATAATGTTGGTTGTTGGTCTGTCATATATAGCCTTTATTATGTTGAGGTATATTCCTTCTATTCCTAGCTGCTTGAGAGCTTTTCACATGAATGTGTTGGGTTTTGTCGAAGGCTTTGCCTATATCTTTTGAGATGATCATGTGATTCTAATCTTCAGCTCTGTTAATGTAGTATATTATGTTTATGGATTTATGTATAGTAAACTGGCCTTCCATCTCTGGGATAAAACCCACTTGTTCATAGTGTATAATATTTTTAGCTAGTTGTTAAATTCTGTTGGCTAGTTTTTTATTAAAGAGTTTTACATCTATGTTTATCAGAGAGCTTGATCTATAGTTCTCTTTCTTTATTGTGTCCCTACCTGGTTTGGGAATGAGTATAAATGTTGGCTTCATAAAATGTGTTTGGTAGTGATCCATCCATTTATATTTCATGAAAAATTGTGAGGAGTATTGGTGTTAGTTCATCTTTAACAGTCCTCAAGAACTCAGCTGTGGGGGCTGGGGATATGGCCTAGTGGCAAGAGTGCTTGCCTCACATACATGAAGCCCTGGGTTCGATTCCCCAGCACCACATATACAGAAAACGGCCAGAAGTGGCACTGTGGCTCAAGTGGTAGAGTGCTATCCTTGAGCAAAAAGAAGCCAGGGACAGTGCTCAGGCCCTGAGTCCAAGCCCTAGGACTGGCAAAAAAAAAAAAAAAAAAAAAAAAAAGAACTCAGCTGTAAATCCATCAAGACCTGGCCTTTTCCTTTCTGGAAGACTTCCTTTAGCCCATCGCTTGTTATGTGTGTGTTTAAGTGGTTTGTATCTTCTTGTTTCAGCTTAGGTTGCTTGTATGTTTCTAGAAATCTATCCATTTCTGCTAGATTTTCCATCTTATTTGAGTATATGTTTTTAAAGTAGTTCCTTGTAATCCTTTTGGATTTCTTAGATGTTTGTTGTGATGCTATCTTTGTCACCTCTAATTTTTTTGATTTGAATATCTTCTCTACTTTTTTTTGTCAGCTAGGCTAGTAGTGTGAGGTCTGTCAATTTCATTATTTTTTTTCAATTGTTGTGCGAGAGATCATGAGATCATGTGTGTGGCACTGTAGAGCCTAATAATAAGCTTGATATTTGTGTCATGTTTTCTTGCTTTGTGTGGGTATGTGCGTGTATTTGTTTGTATGTGTCTGTTTCTGTCTGTGTCTCTCTCTGTGTCTGTTTGCTGGTACTGGGCCTTGGTACTCTCCTTTAGATTTTTTTGTTAAAGGCTAGCTCTCTACCACCAAGTCACAGGTCTGCATCCAGCTTTTAGGTGGTTAATTGGAGATAAAAAATTTCATGGACTTCCCTGTCTAAGCTGGCTTTGAACCACAATCCTCAAATCTCAGCCTTCTGAGTAGCTAAGATTATAGGCATGATCCACTGTCATTCAGCTCATGTTTTCCTGACTTTGTTCTCATGTCTTCTCCTATAAGATATGAGAGTTTGTTAAAAAGTCACCTAAGATTTCTCTATGTTAAAACTTTATCTCTTTTCACATGAACCTAATCTCTTATGTTCTTCAGCTATGCTGTCACTGATGAGAAACACAATACAAAGCCAAAGTCCTATTATGCTTATAATAAATATTATTTTTCTCCTGATACCTGACAAAATTAATGCTTGATATATTTTATAAGATGATACCAAACACCATTAGTAGCAGTGTCTCGAAGTTAACATGCATCATTGTTTTCTTTAATAACTACAGTGATCATGAGAATAAGTCATAGAATGGGTAATAAGAGTTAACTAAATTTTTGTTGTTTTGTGCCAGTCCTGAGGCTTGAATTTAGGGTGCTATCCTTGAGCCAAATCTTCACTTCCAGCTTTTTGGTAGTTAATTGGAGATAAGAGTCCCATGGACTTTCCTGTCCAATCTGGCTTTGAACTATGATCCTCAGATCTCACCCTCTTGAGTTAGTAGGATTACAGCCTGAGCAACCAACACCTAGCTTGATGACTGTTTTAAAAATGCCAGAACTTCGTTCTGCTTCTCATTCCCACCCAGTGACATGGATTGGTTCCGTGGGTCTTTGGAGAAAAGTAGCCCATTCTTAGAGTGTAAATGCTTATTATATTTCCTCTTTAACCTACAAGTAAGGCCAAGTTAGTGGCATTATATGTCAGTCTGTAACACAGACCCATAGCTCTTCCTGAAGACAGTAGAACTCTCACCCAGAAGCTAGCGAAAGTAGGTCTTGGGCTGGGGATATGGCCTAGTGGCAAGAGTGCTTGCCTCGTATACATGAGGTCCTGGGTTCAATTCCCCAGCACCACATATACAGAAAACGGCCAGAAGTGGCGCTGTGGCTCAAGTGGCAGAGTGCTAGCCTTGAGCAAAAAGAAGCCAGGGACAGTGCTCAGGCCCTGAGTCCAAGGCCCAGGACTGGCCAAAAAAAATAAAAAAAGAAAGTAGGTCTTATAGCTTGTTGCTGCAACCAGAGGTATAGGAGAGAATGTCTCATACTTCAATAACGTGAAGTTCCCTGGGCATAGGTTCTAGTGCTGATGCTGCTTAGTAGGTTTTGGCTAGGGCCTGAGCTTCTGTACTTCCTAAAACTCCCAGATGACATTGGCACACCTTGTTTGTGCCCTTACTTTGCAGATCAGATAAAAAAAAAAGATTAAAAAAAGCCTATCAGTACTTCCCATATCTTCCTCCAGGGAAATGCTTCTTCCTGTGTTCCAATCATGAAGGCCAAAAGTGAGCTTTCATCTTCAATTCTTCTGCCTCCCAGGCCACAGTTACTTGATCTAGAACCCAATTAGAACCTTCCTTGGCTTATGTGGACTTGTAAACAGAGAGGTCTGTTTTCAAATCTTTTCTATGAAATTCTTTCTAGCCCCATGGAGGTCACTGTGCAGTGGTGAGGGGCAGAGAGAGTATCCCAGTGTTCTTCAAGTCCTTGGCTCCAGTTGTCCTCATGTATGACAAAGGCTTCTAAACAAACAATAGTGTGGCCTTAGGGTTCAAGTTACCAGCTCTAAAGGTCAAATATAGCCATATAAAATGTATCAGGTGCTCATCACGCAGAGAGCTTTGTGGTGAGTCCCTAATGGTACATAAGTGAATAGTGCACATTTCATTAGGATTTAGCATGTACAGTGGGCAGGGGTTATGGCAGCTGCAGGAAGTACAGGTTATCAGTTATTTAGATGGGAGCCAGGTTCAGTTTTTTTAGAGGTAGACATTTGAGTAGTAAACAGAAGGTGTGTGTGTGCAGGCTGTAAAATTACTCCATGCAGGAAGAACTTGAGCAAAGGCAGGATGGTGCTATGAAGGTATGCTTGAGAAACTACAGCAGCTGGAGCTGGGTGCCAGTGTAATCCTAGCTGCTCAGAAGGCTGAGATCTGAGGATCAAGGTTTGAAGCCTGTCCAAGCAGACAAATCTGAAACACTCCTATATCTAATTAACTAGCAAAAACCAGAAGTGGAGATGTAGCTCAAATGGTAGAGCACCAACCTTGAGCGGAAAAAGCCAAGAGCACAAGGCCCTGAGCTCAAGCCTCAGTACAAAAAAAAAAGGCAAAGAAAAACGACAACCAGTTTAAGAGGGAGACACATACTCTAATAAGGCCAGCAGTCAGCCCTGTGTGCATTGCTCTCTTCTCAAGTTACATGCATTTCTAAGGCAGCTAAATAAGAAATCTGAATCTCTGATTCCTGCCCGCCCCCCATAGTTTACCTTGTGGCAGATTCCTACCAACAGCTCCCCTTACCTCCCTTAGATAGAAAATTTGTCTTAGGAATGAAGCAAATGTTTGAAAAACAAACCTGATCTGCTTTCAATACCTGAATCTGTTTAAATAACACAGAGGTTGTGACATTTGCTGACAAAGCCAGGAAGTTCAAAGCCCTGAGCTGGGCATGGTATTGGATCCTGCTGTTGTTGGCACTGCTGGGCCTGAGGCAGATCCTGGAGTTGGTTACTCATGTCTGCGTGTGTGAATGGGACATTCCACAGATTACAAGACTCTCTTCTTTGAAAGGGGGGGTGGTGGTGGTGGTGGTAATATATCTGTGTACATTAAAAAGTACTTTTTCAGTCAGATACTACTGGCTTATGCCTGTAATCCTAGCTACTCAGGAGGCTGAGATCTGAGGATTATGGTTTGGAGCCAGCCAAAGCAGAAAAAGTCTGTGAAACTCTTTAATTAACCAGCAAAGAGCTAGAAGTGGAACTGTAGCTGAAGTGGTAGAGCATCACCTTTGAGTGAAAAACCAAACAAAAGTGTGAAGCCCTGAATTCAAGCCTTAGTGCAGACACCAAACATATATATACATATAGATTAAGACCCCTGTCTTTGGAACCAGAAATCCTAGAGAATTCTGTTAGGAATAAGAGTCCTGGGACCCATACTCCAGAGGTGACTCTAAATGACTTGCACAAACAGTGGGTGTGAACTAGTGGTTTGACTCTGTCTACATTTGGAACATCTGTATAAGACAAGCTATTGCTTTATTCCAGGATTCTGAGTTCTTTAGTTCAAAACAGCATCTGTGAGGAATGCCAGCTGATAACGAACATGAGACACCGGCCATAGGGATGAGTGCCACTTCAGCTAGAGGTCCTCAGAAAGTCAGCTACCTTCCCTCTCCCAGGGGCTTACCATGCTGTCTAGAGGCCTCGTCAGGCCCCTTAGCCAGGAAGGAGATGGCAGAGGAAGGACGATGTTTCATGAGCTTCCCATCCTCACTTATCACCTCTCACTGAAAAGAGGTCTGGAGTTTGAGGTAGAGTGGTGAAGTCTGATCAAGACACATTGTAAATATATGTGGAAAGTCACAATGAAAACTCTTGTACAACTAATATACTCAGTAAAATGGTTGGTTTTTTTGTTTGTTTGTTTTAGAAAGCAAAACAAAACAAGCAAGCAGCTTTGGAGCTTACACAAGTGGGAACCAAGTACTGGAAAGGGAACAGGTCCAGCAACAGGGGCACTTGCGGAAGGTTTATGTAGCTTATTTTTTGGTACTATAACGAAATACCTGAGGCCAGCTGACTTTATAAAGAGAAGTCGTTTGTTTAGCTCCGACTTAGATGCTCAAGGGCATGGCACCAGCACGGGCTCACTTCTTGTACTGACCTTCTTGTAAGCAGAGTCTCAAGATGGCACATGGGACCACATAGCAAGAGACAGAAAGAGCACATCTGTGAGCCTCAGTTCCCTTCTAAAGCCACGAGGGTTCATAGAGCTCTACTCTCTTGACCTTATCTAAGCCTAGTCCCCTTTTCACCAGTCCAGCCTCTAAACAGCATAGTCATAGTAAGTTTCTACTCTCTGAGTAGCATTGGTAAATGATGGTGAGAGTTAAACTCCTCCATGAATTACGGAACATGTTCCGTTCACAGCAGTTCCCCAGGAGGCCTTATTGCAGGTGAGTATTGGCACTTTGAAGTCTTTTCTAGCAGCCCTAATGTCTGTCACTTTGCAGAGACATGAATTTGAACCTCACTTGTGCTAAAGTCAGTGTGTGGGAGCTGTTCACTCTGAAAGTGAGCCAGGCTGCTCGCCTGCCTCTCCCCCACCTCTGAAGGTGTTGCTGCCTGCTACTTGTCTCCTTATGA
>NW_025959975.1:0-12406 GCF_023159225.1 Perognathus longimembris pacificus | reverse complement strand
AAAGTTAACGTAAGGTAAAGGTTCTAGTCATACATATTTAAAGGCTACCCCATGTCCCTGGTCAGTTTTCACTTAACAGGGGTTCTCTATTTAACCTGTCATTCAAACTCTAGCATAGAATTATCATCCAAATTCACCTATTCATACTTTTCAGGTGTTAATTTTTAATTTCTAAAAGAGTTAAATGGGAGCTAGGGCACGGAAAGTGGGTAAGAACCCCACTGTTGTGACTCCATTAATGAGAAGAGACAGGTAACATCAGAGAGGACTATATTTTTATTTAATTTTATCACCAGGGTGATGTACAGAGTACAGTTACATACGTAGTGAGTACATTTCTTGTGGAACATTGTTAACCCTGCCTCCTTTTTCTCCCATTTTCCCTCTGCCCAAGTACACCCACCTCCTCAAGTTGTAAAATCATTTCTAATATATTGTCTTGTGAGTATCACTGTTGCATTTGTTCACCTTTTTCCTTTGTCTCACCATTTTGATATTCCCCTTCTCTTCCCTAATTCACATAAATGCATATGCAATATACAATACACTAGGTATCAAAATCAAATACAGTGACAAGGGAAAAACCATAGGAGGGAAAATCCATAGGAAGGAAAATGAAAGATAAAAGAAATAACTTCACATAGTACATTAAAACTAGCAACCAAAAAAACCCTTCTTGTTTCTGTATCTTGGAGTTCATTTTGCTTAACATCATCTTATATGGTCATACGCACCTAGCTATTGAGCTATTGTGATCCTCTGCTAGGACTATCCTAGACATAATCTAATTATTACAAATGAGGGAAACTATGGAATCTATGTTTTTTGGGTATGTCTATTTCACTTAATATGAGTTTTACAAGTCTTTCCATTTCCTTACAAATGGGGGTGACACTATTCTTTCTGATGGAAGCATAGAATTCCATTGTGTATATATACCACATTTTCTTTTTTTTTTTTTTTTTTTTTTTTTTGGCCAGTCCTGGGGCTTGGACTCTGGGCCTGAGCACTGTCCCTGGCTTCTTTTTGCTCAAGGCTAGCACTCTGCCACTTGAGCCACAGCGCCACTTCTGGCCATTTTCTGTATATGTGGTGCTGGGGAATCGAACCCAGGGCCTCATGTATATGAGTCAGGCACTCTTGCCACTAGGCCATATCCCCAGCCCATATACCACATTTTCTTGATCCATTCATCTACTGAGGGAAATCTGGGTTGGTTCCATATCTTAGCTATGGTAAATGATACTGCAATGAACATGCTTGTGCTGGTAGCTTGTTTGTAGATGGCCTTGTTTCTGATCATTTGGGTAAATACCCCAGAAGTGGGATTGCTGGATCATAGGAGAGCTTTATGTTTAGTCCATACTGCTTCTCTGAAGAGGAAATAAAAATGGCCAATACTGACATAAAGAAATGTTCAACATCTCTGGCCATACAAGAATTGCAAATCAAAACAACATTTAGATTGCACCTCACCCCAGGTAGAATTGCCAGTATCAAGAAATTAATAACAGGCTGGGGATATGGCCTAGTGGCAAGAGTGCTTGCCTCTTATACATGAGGCTCTGGGTTCAATTCCCCAGCACCACATATACAGAAAGTGGCCAGAAGTGGTGCTGTGGCTCAAGTGGCAGAGTGACAGCCTTGAGCAAAAAGAAGCCAGGGACAGTTCTCAGGCCCTGAGTCCAGGCCCCAGGACTGGCCAAAAAAAAAAAGTTATTAAAAAAAAAAAAGAAATAACAACTGATGCTGGCAAAGATATGACCAAAAGGGAGCAATACTACACTGTTGATAGGAGTGTAAACTTGTTCAACCACTCTGAGACTCAATTTTAATAGAGAAAAAGAGGAAGAGCATCTCAAATTGCAAATGATATGGAAGAAAACCAGAAAGAAATTAAGCAACAGAAACAAAGCAGTGAACAGCTCCAAGCCCATCCAGGTTTGCAGAAAACAAAGATGAAAATGCCATCATAAATTGAAACAGATGACTGTGGCGACTCAACTCAATATATAAGTCCACGCCTGCTATAAGCCTGAAACCCATTATAGGAATGTGTGAGGCACTTACTGGTATGGTATGGAACACTAGCCTTAGTGAGGAAAGTCATTCTTTCATTTCCCTTTGCTCACAACACATAGCAAGACACCATTTTGAGAGAGGACCTATTGAGGAGGACCTATGAGTCTGAAAGCATGAAACACTCATGGCAAAGGAAGCCTTCGGACACTCTGCCACAGAGTCTACATGGGAGATGATTATGAGTGTATCTGATGTGACCCTACAGAGAAGATTAAGCTGTGGTGAACTACATGCCAACAATATAGGCTGCCATAGTAGGAAAAGCTTTATCTTTCCTGTCCAGGACTGAGTCTCATCACCAGAGATTAGGGCAGAAGCAAATCACCAAGCCTATGGCTTCTTAGTATTTAGCCTCCAAAATGTACCTTCTAGAGTATGCTAACTGCTAGGTGGATCAGAGCCTTGAGCCCAAACACAGCAAATTATGTGATTTTTTTCCCCAGCCTTCTCTCCTCTCACAGGGAGGAGAACTATTTATCAGAGACTAAAAGGACTGGGACCTACCCCAGTCCTACCCCTACATCCTGGTATGTGCATCCTGACAACCAGGACTGAAAACTAATGTCCAGAGTCTGCATCATGAAACTTCCACAGTCTCCTCCACAAAAAGAACTGAACTGCTCCAGTATATCTGTAAGCACTGAAACCACCAGGCAGAACAACTAGAACCTTGAGTTCTCCCCAAGAGAGCACAAAATGCATTGCTTTTTTTAATTTACCCCATTCTCTGACACAATCGAGGCTCACTTGGAGGCTTGAGTGCTTACAGCTCCTTAGTACAAAAACCGAGCAACATGTGGAATAAGCACTTTGAAGTGAACAGCAATCCCTACAACACAAAGGAAGGAAACCTTGATAGTAAGAGTTGGCCTAGACGCAGACAACTAACTCTTCTGCACGCGACTTGGCTAGTTGAGCTTGATCCATGTAGTGCTGAGAATCAGGTCTGGTACAGTGAGCACTGGGAACCCACTTTGCCACTCGGCCATTTGCCCAGTCCAGTGGCAAAAAGCAAAGCTCGACTCAGCCACTACATCATCCTGCTTGAATACTGAGGGAATTTCAGTTGAAAGAATACATGTGATTAAAACTTCTTGCCAAATGACTTGGCTTCCAATACATGAATCACAATTTCAAAATACAAGTAATATGAAAAAGCAAGGTACATGCTTCATTAAAAATTTAATGATGACACAATAGAGGTGTTGAATAATAGCAAAGCAGATGAAATTTCAGCCAATTACCTCAAAACATCAATGAAAGAATGGACAATGTTGGGCTGGGGATATGGCCTAGTGGCAAGAGTGCCTGCCTCATATACGTGAGGCCCTGGGTTCGATTCCCCAGCACCACATATACAGAAAATGGCCAGAAGTGGTGCTGTGGCTCAAGTGGCAGAGTGCTAGCCTTGAGCAAAAAGAAGCCAGGGACAGTCAGTGCTCAGGCCCAGAGTCCAAGCCCCAGGACTGGCCAAAAAAAAAAAAAAAAAAAGAATGAACAATGTGTAAGCATATAAATGAACTAAAGAGGACACATGTGAACAGTTAAATAAAATAAGGAAGACAGAACTATGTAAAAGGAGCCCAATAAACATATAAAAGTATTTAGTAATAAATAAAATAAGTGAAATCTTGACAATGAAAAGCTCAATAATCCAAATAAACCACCACCACCAACAACAAAAAGAACCTCAATTGAAAAACAAAAAGAGGTGGTTGGTGCCAGTGGCTCACACCTGTAATCCTAACTCAGGAGGATGAGATCTGAGGATCATGGTTTGAAGCCAGGCCAGGCAGGAATTGAGGGTCACATGAGAAAAAGCTAAGGGATAGTGCCCAGGCCCTGAGTTTCAAACCCCAGTAGCAACAAAAATAAAATAAAATAAAATAAAAATAAATTTAAAGAAGTACAGGGAGGATTAAGAGCAAAGACAGAAAAATACCAAGAAAAGGATATACAAGGCCTCCGAGACATAATCAAAAGACCAAACATATTGATTATGTGTAGAGAAGAAGAATAAATACAAGCTAAAGGCACATATAACATTTCCCCCAAATCTTAAGAAATAATTGGTTGAACAGGTAGAAGAGGCTTTCAGAAAACAAAACAAGCAAGAACTGGAGTAATAAAGCAAGAGAAAGAAATAAAAGGAATTCAAATACAGAAGGAAGATTTCAAATTATCCCTATATGCACATAATATGATCTTATAATTAAAGATTCCACAAAAAATCCTTAAGATTGGCAGTATGATTAGTAGCAGTAGTAGTATGTATATGTATGTGTGCATGTGTGTGTGCGTGCACAGATGCCTCTGCATGCATGTCAGTCCTTGGGACTTGAACTGAGGACTTGACCTCTGTACCTGAGCTTTATTGATCAAGGTTAGCACTCTACCACTTGAGCCACAGTTCCACTTCTAACTTTTGGAGGTTAATTGGAGTTTTGAGTCTCACAAACTTTCCAGTTGGGGCTGACTCTGAACTCAGTTATCAGATCCCAGTTTCTTGAGTAGCTAGGATTACAAGCATGAACCACCAGCTTTGGGTATTTTCCCAAAAATTTTGAATACTTAGTTTTATTTTATCACAGACAAAAATGTCCAGAAATTTTAAAATGAATTTATTATTGTGTCTATTCCTTGATTATTGGATACATTTTCAGTTAAACATCCACTGAGATATCTTTAGAACTTTAGATAAATCTGTAACATCTTAATAATCTTCCAAAATATAATGATATTCTCTGTGGGTGTGTGTCTTTGTGTGTTTTTGAGTGACAGAGAGTGTATTCATATGTTTATTTCTCCATAGAAAGAACAATATACAACATGTAGTTTTTTTTCTGCAAACATTATCAGATCCAGGTTTTTGGATTCTAGCTAAAATTGCATCCCCAGGAAGAACATTCTACTAGATTTGAATGTAAAGTTTGACTTTAGACAGCTCTGAATAATAATCCTGACTCTTAATAGCATTATGTTCTAGCAGCTTAGTTCACATTTCTAAATCTCAAGGTATTTTCTTTTTCTTTAAATTAGAGAATCATGTTGATATGCTGATATGGAAGTTATCTAAGGACCTTAGAACAATTCTGGCACAAAATAAAGAAACATGTGAATCATCTATCTTTTCCCTTTTGTTAACTTTATAAACCCCCTTCACTACACAGAAAATTTCAGACCAGCATTATTGAGATTTGAAACATGTAGATTTTGGACAGCCACTGGGGAAGAATAGTTGCAACAAATCTTAATGTTACTCTTTGTCTAATTTTAGCACATTTTCAGTGAGATCTGTATTTATATTGTGTCATGCTTTTTTCCCCTTAAATTTATTTGATGTGGTAGCTTTTCTGCGGGTCTCAATATGCAAATCAAGCATGTTTTGCAGACACCAGTCATTTCTCCAAGTGGGTTGGGAGGTCATGGCTCCTTGTGTTTGGAACACTTGATCCTGTTGTGAGTGTGTCCCTGATTCTCTTCCCTTTAAAGACAGTGCTACAAGGGTGCCATGTGCTTTAGGATCTGCCTGTGAAAAAGCAAGTATGGTCTTTGTGCTTTATTCTTAATGCCAACACATCAAGTTCTTTTCTGTATGGGTTTGGGGAGACCTTTCCAAATTAGACACATGGGCCATCTGCTACTCATTGAAACATTTTAGGTACAGATGTATAAATTCAAGGAGCAGTTAAAAGAAAATAATCTCCCTCAATTTCAACTCATGGAGGGTTTATTTCCCTTAGAAAGATGTCATCAGGATCAAGCCTTAATTCCACAATTCTTAAGTCATTTTTTTCCATAATAGGTATTAATTCCTACTTGTAGTCTCCCTCAGGGGGGTGAAGAAACCACAGAAACCAACATGCTGGCAGAGTACAAAAACAACAAAATCAGTTACAAAGTCATAAAGAAATTTTCTCTACTCTGTGACATGTTTCATTTACAAGATTGGAAACTGCAAGAAAGTTAGGAAGTTGTTTTTTGTAACTTGAAATGAGATTCAACCAGCTCACCAGTCAGTCACCTGGCTGGTGAACTGGCCTTCTGAGAAACTGTTAGAAAAGGGAAAATGAATGGATATAAGGAATAATTATGTTACTCGTTTTAGAGGCACCGTGGGGTGCTGGTTACTTGGTTCCTGTATGATTTTTTGTTATTGTTTAAATGAGATAAAGGATTATATGATATTATAAAAGTCTGAGGTGCTACAATTACATAACAAATTAATAGAGTTAAGCTGTGTAACAGTGTAGTTTTGCTGATGCTGTTGGCAGATTTCCTCTGAAGCAGCAATGATTGTGACACACATGTCAACACACATTGCCCGTAAACAAGGAAAGCCTGCTCAGAGTGGGAGTGAGGGAATTGATGCCTCACTTGAGTGCTTTGAGAGGCCAAGATCAAAAGCACTTTTAAGCATATCATATAATTATCATCATTAAGAAGCATGAGGCGAGGAGTCCTAAACTCCCAAATTTTCAAAGCAACAAAAGCAGCACAGCTTTAATGGGACTTTGAAGTCAAACAAATCTCCAGGTATTTTCATTATAGAAACTCACAACTAATTAAGGAAAACCCTATCTGGGCCAGTGTTTAATTATGTTTGCTTGTCCGCCTGTGTCATGTACTCTGTTCTGAAAGTAGAAGGGTGTCAATTGGATTGTACCAAAAGACTGTGCTGGGACCAGCCAACAGCATTCATTTTTTAACAAAGCACAGCATAGCAGGGTTTTGATCTTTTATTTTGTTTAAATAAATAAGTCTTTAATAAGCATTGATGATTTTCTTAATAGTCCACATAGCCCAAAGGTTAACTAGAACTTTCTCAACAAACATCACGGCTATTTTACTTCATTATGCAACCATCAACATTATGTTGAACCATCCACATAGGAAGATGTTGAATAAGGTTTGTGTAATGATTAAATAAAAACAAATAGCCCCGAATATTCCACCAAGAGAAACTATTAATATAGAAGACAGACTAGAACTCTATCAGGCAGCCAAGAGACATATCCTACATGAAGTCATTTTTCTTATAATATACTATATTTGTGGTAATACAGTACTGAGTCTTGAATTAAGGGCCTGGCCCTCACTTGATATTTTTTACTCTCAATGAGAATTCTCCCACTAGAGCCACACCTCTACTCCACTGTATATTTGTAAATTAAAATCTTTGACATTGTTTTTGAATATTTTTATTATCTTTAAGTAGTTGTACAAAGGAGTTTCCATTCTCCAAAGCAGTTTATAAGTACAGTGCATCTTGGTCCATGTCACCTCTCTCAACATTCTTACTCATCCCTTCACTTGCTATATTGCTTCGCTTCCTAGTCTATCCTCTATATTATTACAAAATGAATGTTCAAAACAGAAAAATGGATTCTGCTGAATTAGTCAGAAAGCTCATCATCTCATCTAAGTTTCAAGTTTCCTGCATGCCTGGCACTGTGCTAGGCATTTTTATGTGCTTTCTCATTCTGTGTTCAAGGTACCACAGCAATGTGGTTTCAGAGACAAGACCTAGCCCTTCAGTAACTTGTTCAATTCCCTTCAGCTATCCAGGAAGAAACTGGGATGTATGAGCCAGAGAGTCTGACTGACCACCAAAACTATATAGGAAATACCCTATTCTGTCTTTTCCTTTCCTTCACATTGCATGCATTGCTCATCAACTTCTTCAACATTGCTATCTATCATATATTCACTGAACGTTATTCATCCCATATCAAGTTCTGAACTAGGCACTTAAAATATGAGACACAGTCCCTTCCATTGTGAGAAGGGCAGTACAACTTCACAATTAAGAAAGACACAGAAACAGGAACAAGACATAAAAGGAAAGAAACTCAAAGACACTCTGTAGATGAGAAAGAGAAAATACCCCTGAAAGTAAGAGAGCACACAGAGCCTTGTAGTTTTCAGTTGTACTTCGTCATTCATTTTGTAGTAGTCAACTGAAAAGCAAACTGCTAAATTTTTATTTCTTGTGAAATGTTTCAAATATTCAAAATATAGAAAATAGAATTTCCTGGACTGCTTAATACTTCTGAGGCTGTTCTTTCATTTATTTCATTTCACTTTTATTTTTTAATTTCCCTGGAGGTTTGAGAATCAACCACACTTGAATCTAAATCTTTATTCTTCCATTTACTAGTCCTGTTATCATGAACAGATGACCCCATTCCCATGAGCCTTGGTGTATAATAGATGACACAAGTCACTGGGATGCCTCTATTCAATAAGGCAATGTAAAGAGTGTGCTAAGCATGGTGTTAGACAATTACCAGTGCACCACTGGTGGTAGCATATTTAAACAAAGTTGTTTTAGAGTCAGGAATACTTCATATGTAATTTAGTACAGGGGTAGATAGACAATGTACAGAAAGCTTGAAGAGAAGAGAAAGAGCGTCATACATTTAAAATTTTCAATGATGTTTGGCTTATATGGTTTTATAAAGAAACATCTGTCAGAGTTCCTGAAACCATGAGGGTACCCGAGTTACATGTTGGAAGCAACTGTTGAGTCAAAGCCTCTAGGCTAATTAAGCTGGGCTGTTGGTCTCTGGAGAAAGCTGGAATTTAGCTGAGTGTCTTATGCCATTATGGTGCCAACTTATAAACTTCTTCATACTGTTGAGACCCCATCATTTCAGAGCAGTTACACTCATCGGCTTTAATCAAAAAGCCTATCAGAATGTTCACTCACTCTTCTAGGATGTCACTTGGGGCATCTGTATTGGGAGCTAGTCTGCCAATGAGCAAATAAATGCATGGCTCCAGACTCCTAAGTCCTTGCAGGGGTTTAGTAATTCCTGTTTATCATTGTGCTTTCCAGCCACTTAGCTAACCCTCTCATGGTATGGCAAACATCTTGCATTGCTGTTTTCTATATTAGCAACACAAGTATAGCACCCAAATGGTTTATGAGTGTTATGGCTGTTTTGGCACTTTCCATGGTAGAAATATGTAACTTCTCTTTCAACCATTGCAACCAAGCTACATGACCAACAAAAACAGATGAGAGATATTTTGTGGATCCCAGAAAAGCATCTTATTGCTGAGTGTCTTGTCAGACTCTGCTGCACTCCTTTCCATGGTTACTGGGAACCAAATGGCACAATGACCAAATTTCATGGCTCATTATATAAGCACTAAGTGGAACCTCAAGAATTTACTTGTGGGCAAGGATACAAACTCTGTGTGTGTGTGTGTGTGTGTGTGTGTGTGTGTGTGTGTGTGTGTGTGTGATATGTATGTGTGTGGGGGGGTGCTTTTGACAAAGTTACTGAGTTACTGACACGGAAGTTACTCAGTTTTTTTCAGAATTACCTGGAAGGAAATCAGAGTTGCTACAGAGCAGTGCTGTGCTAGTAATCAGCACACGTTTAGTGTTTTCTTAGAAATTTTCAGAGGTCTGTTTGAAGGAAAGAACATGATTTTTCAGGGTTCCTGCCAGGTCTATGATTTTATAAGTCCACCATCAGGCAGAATAACATAAGCTAACAGCCTCCCTTTGAAGACTTCAGATCATTTGCAATTTGGCTAAATCAAAATAAAGGCCCCTTTTATCCTGTTGCTTTTCCAGCCTAAAGTAAGCACAGGCCGTGGAGACTATACAAAGGAAGGCTGACGACAAGGTGAGATGTTAAAGGCTTTAGGTGAACTTCCAAGAAAGGCGCTGCTCAGCTGGGATTCTGGGAGGTGTGAGAGCTCCTCTTTTACTGTGGTGTCCCCATAGCCAGCCATGATCAGGAAAGCAAGAACCTTCAGCCAACTTTGCAACCCACTCAGGCCCTGTGGGATTTGAGTTTAGCTCTTTTAAAACAACATTTTGATGAGTTGTGTGTAAATGAATCAGAAACATATGGATTTGATTTCCCTTGAAATGTACGTGGGTTTAAAATTAAGGGGGAAAATGTGTTGAGTTTGGGTATGGACCAAAGGCAAAATGTTTAAAAAATAATGCAAGACACTTTGCAGAATGGACTGCCTGTCTTCTCTTGTGAAGTGGAACAGCTGAGGTAGGCTGAGAGGTCAGTCCTGTGACTCTGTGGTTACAAAGGTGCTTGTGGTCTGGCCTTTCAAGCTGTTCTGGGGGTAGCCTCTAGCAGTGCCCTGAGACCCCAAGAACAGCCACCAGCAAATGAAAGAAGACACCACACACCAAGGAGGCCAAATCATATCTGAGCTTAAAATTAAATCACTATGCAAACAGAAGAGATTGTCCTACAAGGCACTGGCACTCTCTTTTCAAGTTAATTTAATTCTGATGGGAGGACAATCTGCAAAGTGTGATATAAGCTAAAGCTGAGAAATCTAAACTGTGACTTGTATCTTCAAAATCCTGAAGGTCCTTAGGGCCAGAGGCCATGAATGTCAGCGAAGGAGATGGTTTTGAATGAATTCTTTGCCAAAAGAAGCTTTGGTTTTCAAATTTGTTCATTCATCAACACTTACTGATAACCTGCTGTGTACCAGGAACTGTTCTCAGAACTAGAAATAGAGAAACACATGAGAAATTATTGCAAGGAGCTTCCTCTTTCTAATGGGGAAGCGGTGGGTATGTAGATTGTTGGTAGTATAGTTGTGAAGATGAAGGATGTATTGTGTAAGTGAGGATGACGAAGGAGGGAACATTCAACTGCTGCTACCTTGGCAGAGGGAATGTAAAGAAAGGCTTATGAGAAAAGGCAATTGTCTGGGTGAGAAAGAGGTTCTACTCTGAAATTACAGGGTGGCTGAACACACAGTACCTGACATTGAACAGATGATGCTGACAGCATCTAAGAGTCACATGTATTCACAGCCCAGGTGGGATGCATACTGTCCCCTACACAAGGTGTCATGCAGGCTCATCCTCTGCATCAAGAGGATGAGGCAGCCCTGGTTCCCACAGGAGAATGTGATTGGCTCCTCTGAATAATTCCCAAGCTGGGAAGGAATTGCTTAAACCCCTCCCAAATAAGCAAGAACTGCAATTGGCTAGAGGGTTTTAGCTTCAGGAGCAGAGTGAGGATGGGTCACACCCTTTGAAGCCCTCCAAGTGTCATCAGATGTCAAGGCAGCACAGCATCTCAGGCCATCATTTTAGGCTTCTACCACAGTGATAATCAGGGCAAGAATGGAAAAAATGAGTGAGTGGGATTTCACCACAGGGTACATTGCATTTCAAACAGACCAGTGAGAGCAAAGGCCCAAGGGCATAAAACAGCCTGGAAAATTAGTTAAGTATTTTGAACAAAATGTGAAACTTTCTTTCATGGATTTGTAGAAAAGAAAGCACATCTGTCTTCAGAGTTTAAATTATTTAAACATTACAAGTACTAAAAGGAGAACAGAGCTAATTTAGAGCAGCACTATCCCATAGAAGTAGAATATGAGCCAGATATGTGAGGCCCTTATAATATACTCTCACATTTTCTAAGAGCCACATTGAAAAAAGTAAAAAGAAACAGCTGACATTAGTTTGAATGATAAACTTTATTTGATCCACTATGCCCAAGATACTGCCAATTTAACATGTAACAAAAACTTATATTCTTTTTTCTTACTAAATCTTTGAAATCTAGTGTGAATTTTTACATTCACAGCATCCCTCAATGTGGGCTAGCCACACAATTCAAGTGCTCACTCCTCCCATTTAGCTGATGGCTACCATATTGGACTGTACCAATTTAGATCATCTTAAACTGGCTTAAATTTGGAACAAAATGCTATGTAGTTTTCTTTGTAACTTAGCTATTAAAACAGAAAACTTACCAATGAGTGTAAATTTTTAGTTAAGGGATGAAAAGTGCCCGACAAGCATATAGTTACTGCCACTCAGTTTTTTACTGAAACAATAACAGATATTATTCTCAGAACCTGACACTCTGTCCCACCTGTATGTCTCCGGGAAGTCAACCTCAAATGATGGGAACTGGCATATGATACCAAAATGTTGTTCCTTTTCCAGACACATAGACACTGCTTTAAGATTAGAGTAGATATGCAAATCTTGAGTATTCCTGCAGACAGAATCCTAAACAGTAGACATGAAGATACTAGAAATAGAGTGCAAAAGAAAGCTATTATGAATAAGTTGGAAACAACTTCACTCAATATTGTTAGTTAGGCTTCCTAGAGGTCAATTGTAACTTCAATTGATATCATTAACTAGATGTTCTAGAAGACAACTGTAATTTGAACACTTGACCAAATCACATTTTATACTCAAAGTTAAACCCCCGCATCTAAAAGACCTAATTGCTTTGGGCCCAACGAATTCATATGAATCTGAGACATATTTGAATAAGTGTAACAAATAAATAGCGTAACA
>NW_025959974.1:0-12415 GCF_023159225.1 Perognathus longimembris pacificus | reverse complement strand
TCTCCTAGAGCCATGTTCCCCCCCCCCCCCCACACACACACATACACTGGGCCCTCCCAGATGTACCACGAGGAATCGAGTGGGGTAACGGAGAATGCAGCCCCATGCAAACACGGTAATTGTGCGTGCGATGTAAAGGGTCCTCGGGGGAAGAGAGTGTCTCCAAATTACACCCGTATAAACGCCGTTCTAGAGACTCAGCGGGTTTTCTTCACAGAATAAACAAAAATATTAGCAGTCACATTAACATGTCTGTGTCTAGAAAATTGCATGCCTAAAAGCTTTGCTTTCCTCTTAGAGACTCCGTCCGCGAGGGGACAAGCACAAGCTAGAACGTCTCTTCCAGGTCTCCACAATGACCAAACATGTTGCGGTGCCCACAGAGACACCTGCCAAGCCACATCCACGCAGTAACGCTCCTACAGCGAGATGTGAGCAGTCCACAGCAGAAGAGGCCACGAGGAAACACGCGGCGCTCCCATCCCTGTATCTGCTTTGAGAAGGAGGAGGACTCGCTGGACACTACGTGGAAAGTGAATTATACAACTTGTGGGTGGGAATGGCAGGGAGAAACCGAGGGACAGCAAAGGGAAGAGTGACATCACCCAAAGAGAAACGCACTCTTGACCTAACGTACGCAACTGTAACCCTTTTCTGTACATCACTTTCACCATAACAATAAGCCTATTTGGAAAAAAATACTGAACTGTTGATGTGGGAAAAAGAGCTATTGGTGTGTTATGTGTGTTCTCCTATGTCAACAAATATCCCAGCCAACCGCATCTTAAACTCTAGTAAGGGGTCCATCTAACCGTGGAAGCTGCTTCACAGAGGACGGTTTTTTGCAAGGCAGCTTGAGCAGAAACGGACAGACAAAAATACACAAATGCAGATTGGTTAGTGTAGGGTGCGTGCAAGTCATGTTCCTCCCAACCGGTGAAGGAGGGAGGCCGCTGGTGTGGGTCAGGTTACCCCAGCCCTTCGCAATGGGTAGTTTTCAATCTACTGCTTTTGGAAGTCCTCTGCCTCTTCGGAGATTTCCCTGGCTTGTGGAGGTTCAGCTTGATAGCAGGGCTCCCCTTGGGGTGGGGGGGCTGGGTTCCAGGGCAGATCAGTCCAGAACAGTGGCTCTGTCCCAATCCTACGCGTGAGCGCAGACGGTGCTGAGGCGGACAGCTCCCGGGGACATGGATTCTTCACGCTCTTCCTGCACACAGGGAAGCAGTTAGTTACTCCTGGGTGCAGGCCAGGGACTTCCCACCTTCTTCCTCCCTTCCCAAGCTGCCAGTCACAGAAAGCCCGACCCGCCTCCTCCCGTGACTCCACCTCCCGTGGCTCCGCCCACTCCCGTGGCCCCGCCTCTACCTCCCATCCCTCAACCCTCTCCCCTTTCTGATGTCCACAATATTAAATCCCAGCCAGAATCCCCAAACTGGAGCACAAGCACCAACAGCTGGACTTGGGACACTTCCGAAAGGATGAGGGAAAACATGCGCATTTCAGCACTGCAGTGCAAGAAAAACAAAGCGACTAGCAGGCGTGTCTCGCGTGAAGATGCCTGCCAGACAGCTGGGGTGGTTGTAGGTCACTCCAGGTAACAGGTATGACATTAGAGTGAATTGGCGAGAGCCTACGGCGGGGAAATTTTGCATTTATGAAGGATTGTTTTTAGAGATCATTGTATTCCTTATCCCTTCTGTCCATTAAAAATCCAGTGTCTGTTTTTTAGCTTCAAATTAGTGTGAAATGTCATTCCGGTTTTGTTGACTATGGATTAAAGTGTCATGTAATAAAATACAAAAGCCCATGTTCCTCCACTCTCCTGGCTCTTTTAACACCTTTGGGACATCGGTGCCCAGTGCCCACGGCGTCTGTGCTCTGGCAATTAAAGTTGACTGTGGGAAGCCAGTCACTGAGCTCGGTCTTTCTGATGTCAGTGATCTGCGTCTTTAGTGTCTTCTAAAATTCCAGGCCATCAGGCTCGTACAGCGTTCAACTTTCCCCTTCCCCAATTTGTGCTAGTATAGTAATGCCTAATATTTATTTAGCATTTGATGTGTTCAGGTTTTCACAGTTGATTATACTAAGCTTTCATAGCAATCTTCATAAATAAGCACTATTATTTACAGATGGAAAAAAAAATCCAGGCAATCATTTACCCATTAGCACTCCTGAGTGTATTTAAAATCGTATAGACCCAACGTGATGGAAATATTGCAAGCACAGAGCTTAAACAGATTTCATATATGCAAACACATGAATTTGCTCATGCACTGTGGGGAGGCTTTCTTCCTGTGGGCAGAACACTTGGCACAAAGCAGACATTTGAAAAATAAACCCCTGAATGATTAGCTGAGCAAAGCCCAGTCAGCTAAAGGATTCAGAACCTTCAATGAAAAAAATGTTGGACAAATTGCAGACCCTGGAAAATACATATAAATAAATGCATTCAAGTACATAAAATTGTTTCACCTTCCGAACTTATGAAAATATGCATGGTTCTTATTCTCAAAATAAGAAGCCTATAAGGTACAATAAAGTAGTTTATTCCATCCAGAGCAAACAGTTTTGCCTCTGAGCCTCCCAAAATCGCTTTAGATGCAGAGAAAGAAAGGAAAAAAAATCAAACTCACAAAGACGCCTTCCATCTATTTCCATCAAAATGTTAGCCAGCTCTGCACTCAGATTTTGAGAGGGCTTTCGGAAGAGGAGCATCCTCCACGCAGCCCTAGCCTCGTCCATTGGACACGAGGACGCAGCTTCTGCGCTCAGCCGTGGACGAGTCCCTGGAAGGCTTCGTGGACAGGCAGAAAGCCCTGCCCTGTGAATGTTTCTTCCCAGATACAATTTACAGATAATTCACCTGAAATACTGGGAAGGTAAAAAAACAAATGGAATGAACATAATGAGAAAGTGTGAGACCCAGCAGAACCCTAGATGAGATTTTAGGCCATGCAGTCAGAGTCCATCTAAGTGAGAAGCGGGTGGCTAAGCAAACCCTTCATAGGAGAAAAGAAGGGATCCACATAGCGAGGCTGACTCGAGGTTGAGCTGTTGAGGCCGGAGCTTCTAATAAACCTTATGGAGAGGTCCGTATTAGACCCTACGAGACCTTCGGGAAACTGACTTGTGTATTAACTGACTTCTCTAGTTAACACGCATTTCTCACGTGAGGGTGTTCCTTGTGATGTTGTCATACATGGGCAGAGCATACCTTGAACAAATTCATCCTCAGACATACGGGATCCTTCTCCTCCCAAGTTTCCTGGCGAATGGGAAATGAAGAAGGTGGAGGAGAAACGCGTGTTAATGACCTCACACTGTGTATTTTACTTACCATTTTGGTTCCCACCCCGCGTGAGAGAACCAGCCCTATGGCCTCACTTGGAGGTCGACCTAGAAAGCGGAGCACATCAACCCGGTGAGCACGGGGAGGAGACCTGTGAGGACGTTGGAAAGCCGCACCCGAATTCGTCGTCGCCATCGTCATTGCTGTCATCCCAGGCAGTAATTCACATTTAATGTGAGCATCGCTGTGCAAGAACTGCTCCGTGCTGGGAGCCCCCCAGTCGTGCTGCGGAGCGTCATTTTAATCTCGCTCTCCAAGCGAAGAAGCTCTAGGCATTTGCTTCGCGTCGCATGGGCAGGGAGTGGGGAAGGGGCATATGGCAGAATGACCCTTGGTTCCTCTCTGGGTATCTCTGAAACGCTGGATATCATGTATGTAAACCAACCTCCTTTTCTGTCTCATCAGGAGACAAAACCCACATTAACTTAAGGAAGTAAAACAGGAAAACGCGAGCACTCGGGAAGGACAAAAAAACAACAAAGGAACAAAAGATATCATAGAGAGGCAAATCATACAAACTATTAACAAAATCAATGCTGGTACACTAAAACATAGCTTCCGTTGATACCATGAGAGACCTTGGCAGAGCTGGTCAAGAGAAAAATAGTTTTTACAAACACTCAATAAAAGAAGTAATAACCATGACTGACCTAGAATAATCGCATAAGAGTATTACCAGAAATTACCCAATGATAAGCTTGAAAGGCAGAGTGACAGGTACACGGGGAGATAGTAGCTATATGGGGAGATAGTAGATTGGACTAGGTCACAAGGAAACCCCCCACTCTATTGCTAAAGTTCGCTACTAAATACAAATACACTTGAAAATACAGCTAGTAAGTAGGAAACTTTAAAAATGCACTTGACATAGATACAATCATAGAAATGCATAAATTACCAGGTTGGAACTAGTATGCCAGTATAGACAGTTTATAGACATTCATAAATATTTAATGTATTGTCTTCCTCTCATTTGAAAAAATAAGAACAATAGCTTTATAGTTGTTTTCTACTAACCTTTCAAATATCAGTCCACTTCATTCTTTGGGTAATTTCTTTCTGAAAATATAAAAGTTGAAATTGACAGCTTTTAAAGACAACTGAAATATTCATTAAGAAGACCAACATAAGAAATGAAATTCATAATTTCATTCACTGGTGAATGTAAATATAAAGACAGCTAATAAAATATACAGCTAACAAAATACAACAGTATATTAATGAAAATAAAACATCAAGGGTAGGGACCATTTATCCTAAGTATACAAGGATGGCTTGCTATTTAAAAACCTATTAATTTACAGTGTTGACTGAGTAAAAGAGAAAAGTCATGTGACTATCTTGACGTATGCAAAAACAACTATGACTAGCTATTGAAGTTGATGAAGTTTAAATGTTTCAAACTGGAAACAAAGAAGAGAAAGGAAATACCTGCATACATCTTAGTTATTATCAGGAGTTGTATGTTCCTACGCGAAGAAGAAACAGTAAGTTCAAAGAAGAGTAGGGAAGCAACATAACTGATGTTATTTTGAACAGCCAGAGAAAAGGCATAATTAATCACCTATTTGAGCTAATGTGCTACTGTAAGGATGGTTACAGCATACGGAATTAGTCTAAATAACTATGTAGCTCATATCCACACAAACAGTAAATATAGCTAAAGGATAACAGTCATGGTCAGTACATTCATAGTGTCTTGAAATTATCTCACTCAGCTACTGAGGTATTAACCAAAGACCTAGTAGCAGAATCCATGCCTTAATCACGCAAACACAGGCAAAAACGCCAAAGGAAGAGAAACAATAGACTTTTATATAAAGACAATATCTACCAGAATGGCTCCGTCAATCATGAGAGCGATTGCTTGGTAGACACTGGATACGCGAAACGAGCCCCCCCCCCACATCATAGAGAGGATAACACTCTAAATGGAACAGGTGAAAGAGTTGAAAGGAGGATGTGTGTGAACTTCCCTGCATTTCATCCCTTTCTGCTAAAATGTTGATTCCGCTTGTAGGTGGAAATACCATGAGGAATTTAAAAAAGAAACTCTGAGGACATGACAGTGGTTTACTTTATGGCTCTGTGACTCTGTTCCCTCATCTTTAAAACAGTATTTACTTCACGACGCCATCAAGGCCGCCAAACAGACCTAGGCACATAATATGCTTGCACCAATCCCAGGACCAGAATGAGCATTGTGTAAATGTGAGCTATTGCTCCTCACTGGTGTCATCTTATACTGTATTAGCTGATCACTATTCTGTGCCTTCCTGTGTCAACACCTCCAGAGCTGTCATATTTACACTAGCATTTCAATGAGGATCGCCCGCTCTTACACACACACATTCTCAGCCATCCAGGAGAAATGATTGGCATTACAGGCGTGGCATTATTATTTTTTTTTTTTTTTGCCAGTCCTGGGGCTTGGACTCAGGGCCTGAGCACTGTCCCTGGCTTCTTCTTGCTCAAGGCTAGCACTCTGCCGCTTGAGCCACAGCACCGCTTCTGGCGGTTTTCTGTATATGTGGTGCTGGGGAATCGAACCTAGGGCCTCATGTATCCGAGGCAGGCACTCTTGCCACTAGGCCATATCTCCAGCCCCAGGTGTGGCATTATTATGGCTGACATCGAAGGCAGGACTTCAGCTTACAAATGGCCAGAGCAGTGCCTGGGTTCACTTTGTCACCATCACTGGTGGGCTGTGCCATGGCTATTCCACCAGGATAGAATCTGTGCCCCTCAGCTCAGCCCAGGGCAGCAAGAGGAGAGAGTGTAGTTCCTCAGACAGCACGGTAGGCCGTGTCTGTTCTGTGTGGCTCTCAAATGGCTAAAGCAAAAGAGAAGTTCCCCCTGGACGGGAGGGGTTAATGCTGCATAGGGTTTTCCCACACTCCTTGTCGCTGTGTCCCCAGTGAGTCCAGGTGTACCACGTCCTGATCCTTGTCCCCGTGAGTCCAGGGACATTCAGCACATGTCTTATGCTCAGAAGCTCAGGGATCCCAGTAGAGTGAGGTTCCTCTAGCATAACACACACACACCCCCATCTTAAATCTGCAGCTGCCCAGTGCAGCCAAAGGGAGAAACCCGCTCTGGGAGTCTTGCCCTCAGGATCGAGTGCTTCGGCTTAGCCGGGACACAAGCAAATTCCACCATAGACGACGAGAAAGAACCAGGCTTCACTGAGGCGAATCATGTCCCCCTGAAGCATGGATTTGGCCTTGTTGGCCTACGGTCCTGCTCTACTTGCAATTTTAGTGAACGGGGTCAAGATTAAATCATCTTTTGCTCCATTTTTCTTGGCGTCTTGAAATTCAACTCAGCCCCCGTGGGGAGAAGGTGGGGGGGGAGGAGGGCGAGCTTCGTTCTCAATCCAGCTCAAATGCAAGCACGCTGCTTCAGGGCAGGACCCCCCGCCCCCCCACCCCCACCCCCCGCGACTTCTGCCTCGTGTGAAGAGACTTGGCCATGCACGCAGCGAAGGAACTCCAGGTGGAGGCTTAGGCAGAGATGAGAGTCAGGCAGCCGCGACTGGGAATGCCAAGGAGCACCAGGACCAGCACCAGGAATCACCGGCGACCAGTAGCCCGTTGAGGAAGCAAGGCCGCCTTCTCCACTGCCGCTCCGGAGGGCACGTGGCCCTTGCATCGCTTTGGTTTCTGACTTCTGGCCACCGGAGATGGTAAATGTGTGCAAAGCCTCCACGTTTGCACGGCCCCGGGATGACAGCCAAAGGCGCGTGCCGACCAAGGGTCCTGGGCGGACCACACACACACAGAGACCACGCCACCTCTACCATCCCATTTCCCTAGCACTCAGGGAACGATGCCAATCACTGCTGCCCTCGGGCCGGGAGTGTGGCCTAGTGGGAGAGTGTTGCCTTAGCTGCTGCCCCCCCTTCTCCCTGCTGCCCACCACAAGGATCCTGCGCCTTCCCCAGGGCACAGGACGCAGCCTGGTTTAGATTCCGGGGCTCAGAGTGAGGATGGTAGTAAATGTAGTACATAGAGTACGTGTCCAGGAAGACATCGAGGGAGCATCGGGACGGTGCCATGGAAACCGAGTCAAACCCAACATACACAGAACCTGTACACCCACCCACCCTGCCACCCATCACACGGTTCAAGTGCATATTCTCAGCGCCCAGCCGTCCCCTGAGTGCAGAGCTGTGTCAGAGAATTCTGGGCCAGAGCTCCTGAAAGGCACACTGAGTCCTTGGGAAGCTGGGCCCAGACCGTTGCCCTCATTCACTCAGGCTTTGCAAAGAAGTCTGGATAGATACCTAGCATAAAAACTATTACAATCTCAATCTATGTTTCTTTCTTGGCCATAAAATATTAATTTGAGAAATATGCTGTTAACCATTCAACATGTACTTTCAATAAGTAGGAGGCACTTTACACGGAGCAGCAACCCATTGTGGAAATCATCATTTGTGCGTGGTGCTGGGAAAACGCATTCTCAATTCTGTGTCACCTTGTGCCCATCTGCAAGACTTGAACTATCCTTCACATTGTAGATTTCCATCGTGATAGATTAATAAATACAGTGTTGAACACAGCATGCCACACTTTAAAGGACGACACCAAAATATGTCAGCTTCCCTTCCAGAGAAAGCTGGAAATTTGCCCCTCGTTTGTATGAAGCCAATATAAATGCTGAAATGCAGATCGCTGTACATTCAAACTGATCTTGTCTGTGTGTTCCACTACTAATGTATGCATCCCGTAATTCCCAGTGCAGCAAATATCTCCTCCTCTCCTGAACTTTTCAGAAAATAGCAGCCTTTGAATCTTGAAAATAAATTGCACTGACACAATACCATAAATCCCACACATGTTCAGATCTTGCCAGCACTTTTATGACTTGCATTTATGATAACTCACACCGATCTGCCATCAACCCTGTAATTCAGGCTGAAAAAGACATAAGGCATCGGCAACGCAAAAGGCAGTGGTAGCATTTGTTTGACGGTAAAAGGCATAATCAAAAGATGTCAGATAATAGGAAATATCAGTATTTGAATGAACTAGAATTAGAGGTGAGAGATGAGTCATCTCTTAAGTTTCCTACTTAAAAGAAAATATTCTATGAGGTTATGTTCTGCACCCAAGTAAAAAGTGGTATTCAGATGCCAGATGACGACTAGTAGGGGGGAAAAAAGTGAGTTACACCTTTAAGTACATTATCATACTTCCACGAAATTTCCCAGGTCAGGTCGAAGCATGCTGTGTTAATAAAGACTCGAATACAAATAGGATTGTTTCCTTATCTCTAAGGGAACGTTAAGGCACCATATTCAAAAATGAATTCCCTGTTCAGGAGGTTGTATCATGTTTCTCATTTTAGGGTGAAGGTGAAATGGGGGGGTGGAGGGGGTTGTTCATGTGACTCCCAAGTTAAAGGACACAGTGTCTGTACTTCCGTGTCATAATGGCAGTATTTGATGTGCCTTGTTTGAGCGCGGGGCGTTTAAACATCGCTGAAGCAGCCAGTACCCGCGCTTGCTGTGCGGTTTGGGCGTGTGAACCATTTCAGTCAGGAGACAAGGGCAGCGACAGGAAGGAAGACGTGACGCCGGCCTGGAAGTTGGGGTCCAGCCCAGGGGACAGGTGGCCGGGGAGGGCTGGAACCGGGGCCCCTCACTTCCCGCTGGAAACGCGACCCGGAGTTTGCTTTGCGGAGCTGGAATCCCGAGGCCGTGTTGGAAGGACTGGGAGGGCACCCGTACGACGACATCAAAGTCCGCTGTAACCGAAGCAGAGGACAACTGTCAGCAAACGAAGCCCGGAGAGGGGACTCGAAGGCTGTCACCAAAAATGCAGATGGGTGGGCTGTGTGGCTGGGAAAAAAGCGAGCCCCAGAGGAAGCCGGGGGGCCGGCAGCTCCCCACCGGCCACAGAGCAGGGGCGGCTCGGGGGAGGAGGAAGGTGGCCCTGGGTTCTCTGCCCGGGCGGGAGCAGAGGCTGGGTAGCAGGGTTCCGGTCAGCCATCGACCCCGTGAGTCCCATCTGCGGTGGCCGCCTGGCACACGGAGATGGCTGAGTCCCTGGCATCTGAGCCCCCGGTGCCCACTGGTAGCCTCCCCGTCTGCGGTGCAGGGGCTGACGCAGGCCCTGCGGGGAGACGGTGCGGGGAGAAGACGGAAGCGCTCTGCGAGGACTCACAGAGCGGACCAAGCCCAGGACGCCCCGCGCCATCAGCCCGGATGGCTTGTGCAAGTGTCTCGAGGGGTATCGCCTCCCCCAAATGGCGTAAGATCCTTGCTTTCTTATTTTCCTGAGGTTACATTTTTCTTGCCCATCTCTTTTGAATTGAGGTCAGTGGTCACCTTCACAACTTCATAAACCTCACACGCTGAAAGACTAAAGGAGAAGAAGAAAACCTAACACTGAACTGACTAGAGATACATCACGCCCCCACTCAAGGACATGGCTGCCTGTGGTGGCTTTGTCCTTCAGGAACAATCCCTTGTCAGGACACCTTCCCCAGGGGTCACCAACCACCAGCGAGGTCCGCCCCCTCTGGGATCTCTGGCCCTTCAGCCAATCTGAACAGTCATGCCTCCTCTAAGCGCCACTGCCCAGCGCCGGGAGGGCCGGCTCCGGACGCGCCGCTGCTCTTTCGTGCACACAATAACCTTTGGGCTTTGAAGTTGTCAGGCGTGGAGCTAGAACCCCATTTTACGCAGGGTTGCTGTGCATGGTAGAGTCGGTGGGGGGGGAGAGGTCTCAGGACTGGGGCACTGAGGCTCTCTGCATATTGCTTGCTCGTTTCTAAGAAAGAGTCATGCGTTCTCACAGGCTTGTTATAAATTTTAACTATCCCTCGCAGTTACAGAGCACTCAATAAATTATAGCCATTCTAATAAGGTTAATTGAGAGCTCTATAGATTGAATGTGATTGAATCTTTGCAGCGATCGTTGCTTTCCTAAGCATTTTCCGTGTCTGCTGGTGTAACCGCAGCTTCTCACGCCAGTCACAGGAAAATCAATTCCCTTCCCACAGGGAGAAGACTCCCCCCGGAATGCTTTGCAGGGGGTGTCCCCTTCCCAGAGTCTTAGGAATCCTGCCCACCCACACAGACCCCTCAAGACCCTGGCCGAGCAGCCCCAGCCATCGCCCGCGTGCCAGTTCCCTCAGCAGCCTCACAGAAAGACGGGGAGCGAGCGCTGGCTGCCCCGGGACGGCTCGGCTTCGTTCACAACCGACTTTCGCAGGACGTGTGGTTCCAGGCAAAGCCACACGCGTACAGCTGCACGTGGCAACGGCTGCGCAGCAATCTTGAGGTGTCCGTCGTAGTTTCACGCAATTTTTGGTCCGTGTCGTTTGTAATTCGTGCACTGTATTTTAGAGACGTTTCAGATACCTACAAAAGTTGTGCACAACTAGTGCCAATTGGATGCCAGTGGTTCACGCCTGCAATCTCAGGCGCTTGGGAGAATAGGGGGGCCATGGTTCAAAGCTAGCCTGGAAAAGAACCTGAGGATTGGGGTGCCAGGACATCCCAACCCCAAAAGCTCAGGACACTGTCTCCAGGGTGCAGCGCTGGACCCCGTTGCATCTCCTGTCATCCTTGTGATGACAAGAAGCTGAGAGCAGGAGAGGGCAGCTCAGAAGCTTATCAGGGTGGAAACCGAGACCCCATCGTCAAAGTAGCCAGTGCAAAATGGGACCGGAAGTATGGTTCCAGGGTATCATACCAGTCTAGCAAGCATGGGGTTCTAAGTGCAAACACTGCAGTGGTGGATGGAAAGCCAAGCGTGGTGGTACCTATCTTGTAATCCAAGCCCTTGGGAGGCTGGGGAAGGAGGATCCAGAGTTCCAGGTCACCCCGGGCTACATAATTAGCCTTTATCTAAAAACAAAAACGCCACCACACCATAAGCCTAAAGCAAAACATAAAAGGATAAAACAAAAACCCCACCCTACAGGCCGAAAGCCCCGAGCAGATGGCATAGACTTGTAATCCCAGCTGCTCAGGGTCCTGAGAGCTAGAGGATCACACTTCAAGCCAGCAGCGTAGGCAAAACGTGTGTGCAAGGCTCTACATCCAAATTGAGCACACACAAAAAAAAGCCAAGCTAGAGATTTGACTTAAGTCTTGGGCTTGTTTACTTAGCACCAACCAGCCAAGTAAATAAACCACTGAGTTCAAACCTGGATACCGGCAAAAAAAAAGAACAATGCACGATGTACAGAAAGCTCCTTCTACCCGTGAGACCAAGCGTGCGAGGCATCCTCCATTGTCAGAATCTGTCAGAGCGGTACCTCACTGATGCATCATTACCGCCTGAAGTCCATGGTTCTGGGCGGTGTACTGTCCGTGGATTTGGACCAGTGCACAATGGCATAAGGAGATAGATAACTAGAGGGTAGTGCCGAGGCAATGTTCTCTGTGCTCGGCCTATCTATTTGCCCTCCCCTCTAGCCCCTGGCAATCATTTACTTATATTTCCAGTGTCTCTATCGTTTTACCTTTCCAAGAATATCATGTGTATAATTGCACAGCCTTTTCAGGTTTGTTTCTTTCATTTATTTACTTTTAGTGTTGAATCAACCACCCTGGAAAGCAACCCAACAATCACACTCCTGAGCATGTACCCAAATGACCACAAACCAGGCCACACTAAAGCTACCAGTCCAGCCATGTTCACTGCAGCGTTGTTTACCAATAGCTAAGATGTGGAATCAACCCAGATGCCCCTCCGTGGATAAACGGATCAAGAAAATGTGGTCCATATACACAATGGAATCCTATGGTTCCATCAGAATGGCATTGCATAAAGACTTAGAAAAAAATTATATTAAGTGAAGTAAGCCAGACCCAAAGACACATAGGCTGAATGGTTTCCCTCATTTGTAATAACTAGAAGGTATCTGTAAATCTACAAGAAAACCCAATCGATAGTAAAAGCCAAATCATTACACTTGGGCATGATTAATTAAACATTCACACAGTGAGAACCAAGGAGGATATTCTTTAGGAGAAGACCACAGGGTTCAATAGCTATGTGCACATGATCATATAGAATGATGCTCATATAAAAAGAACCCCAAGAA
>NW_025959973.1:0-12570 GCF_023159225.1 Perognathus longimembris pacificus | reverse complement strand
TAATTTCAGATGGAGACTTCAGTAGAGATTGAGAAGGGGAAAGGCTTAACACCAGAAGAGATGCATGCAGAATCAGACTCTGTCTGCACCACCTTCCAGGATAATTCCACCAGCATGAAGTCAGTTGTATTCTCTATTATTCCTTTGAAGCTTGAGTTGCCACTGACTTGCCTATCTGTAGGAGGTGGCTGCCATGATCCTTTGGGATCACAGGCCCAGCTCATTTCCCTGTCTGGGTCCTCAGCTCTGGTCTCCCAACTCTTCCATGTTTCACCCAGATGTAGCTGGCTTTCCTCCCTTATCCTGAGAGGATCCTGCATTTTTTGGTCCTGAAAGGTCCCTTGCCTGTCCCAGGCTGGCATGGAGGCTGTCCTGCCTTATGATGAGGAAGGAGGCGCTCAGCCACAAAGGCGCCTGCCACTATGAAATCTGTTCCTCTTGGCCATCGTTGGGAGCTATGTCTTCCTTGTGGAGAAACCTGGGCTCCCTGGATCATGGATCCAGAAGTGGGAGGGCAGGCAAACTGCCTCCTGAAGCAGGAGTGGAAGACAGAGGGCAGAAGAGTTTGAGAACGTAAGGGCAGGCCTCTCCGCAGCATTGCCCACCCACTCCCTCACTCCATATCACATTGTTCTACCTGCTCCTGCATAACAGACAAGTATGGGTCATGGGCAAGGCATAGACTCACAGGCATGAGTGTGCAGGAGAGAATGCAAGACCACGAGATGGTCCAAAGATGGTCCATCTCATGATGAGCTGGCTTTTGGGGAATTACTGCTTCCCGGAGGGAGGTTCCATTTCCCATGCCAGATTCAGCCTGCATGCAGCAGGTTCATAAGTTCAGATCTGCCTGGGGCTCCAGGGTCTACCAGGGGCAGGTAAAGGAGAGGGCTGTAGCAGGGGAATAATTCTCTTCTTTCTTCTCCCCTCACCCAAGAACCAGAGCAGATTGAATGTCTTGTATCTCCCTTTCCTTTTATTTTTCCTTTGTCATCAATCTATTGTGCTCTGTCCCATTTCTACCTCCCTGTTTCCTCTATTTCTGTCCCCAACTCCATGCTCTGCCCTTCCTGCCTCCTGAGCCCTCACTCACCTGGTCTGGCCAGGCCATGTTGTGCATGATGTTGAGTGTCCAACAAGGTGGTGAGACCACTGGATTCCCACTCCATATACTGTTTCTTGTTGAGCTTTCTGTGGAAACTCGGAGGAGGGAAAGGGAAGAAAGGGAAGTAAGCCCTGAAGCTTGGGCTCCCACCATGATTTCTTGTGGTCCTGGAGAAGGGCAGTGTAGGTGAGGAATAACCTTGGAGAAAATGGGAGAGAGACAAGACCAAGAGGGAGACAATTCTCTCTCTAGGTTAGTTCCACAGCTTCAACATTTTCTACTCTTATGTTTTTATGTTTTTCAACTGATACATAAAAATGTTAAGAATTTACATGTCAGCTAGATATGATAACATGCCTACATGTTAATGGGGTACCAGGTAATGTTTGTGTACATGTATACATTGCATGATTTTTATAGGTGGTCTTGATTTTTTTCACAGCTCAATCCTGGAATTGTTTCCCAAGTTATTGCGCCTGGTAAATACAGTCTTTCATAATTGACATCTATGACTGAAAATAAAGCTACCCGCAGCCTACCCTCAACCCCCTTAAAGTTAAACTTTTTGATCTAACCCTTCAACTTCAAAGGGGTAGGGAGAAGATAGAGACCCATGTCAGAATTTGACAAAGAGTATATGACCTTTCTACCCACCAGATTCTCTGGTTATGACCCCAACTATTGCCCTGTTGATGTAATTTCCAGAGCATTTTCAGACTTGATCTCTGACCTTACCCATTTCTGAGCCCATTCCTTTCCCTGATCCTCCAATATTACCTACCTGGTTTGCACTGATGACTTTCTCTTGCCTTCTCCAGGATGGACAGGCATCATCTAAACTACCTGTCTGTGACACTGAAACTCATAAGAAGTTACCAGCTTGCAAGGTGAAGAGAGGGTAGCATAACATTTTTAGTTAGGCATAAGGAGAGGCTAACAGTATCCTGAGTACTTCCTTTATTTCAGGGAAGTTACTTCGGATCTGAAATGCTAAAGAATCTGATCCTACAATTTCTGCAACAGTATGTATCCCTGGGACTCTGAGGAATGGGAGGGATGAGACAAGGCAGGTGAGACCTCACAATCACAGGTCTGCTTGGTAAAACTGTCTCATTTGAGGCTCAGACCATAGATATAGTTTATTACACCCCCACAGGTACTACATGATCTATGACTATGGAGATCGGCAGGATCTTCTTGATGCTTACCATGAAGAGGCCTGCTTCTCCCTAACCATTATCCACAACTTCAAGGAACAAGCGCCGTGAGTATCACTGCTCAGACTGGGAGCAGTGTGACACCCCTTCCACCCCCAGAAGACAGGTGGCTGGGCCAATACCACTTGTTGCTTTCTCTCCTAGAAGTAACCTGGGTGACTATTTGAAGTACAGCAGGAATATGAAGAATCTCAAGGATCCATGTAAGTGTATGTTGGGCAAGACTGGGCAGAGAGAGGAAGAATGAATTAGGCAATCAAAGGAGACAAGGGCCAGAATGTGGTTGCCTCCTCCATTTTTGTTTTTTCCACTTTCCAACAGGTATGCAGAGGCAGCTGCTAAAGCACAGGAAATGTGACATTGTGAACTCTCTCAAACTGTTGCCCAAAACCCAACATGATCTCAGTTCATTTGTGGTGGACACATGGTTCCAGACGGTGAGCACCTGCTTCCTCTCAGACAGTTCCAGGTAGCTGCAGTTGGGTAGGAAGTTAAGTGAGCTCCTGTGTTCTTCCTTTTCAGGAAAAGATGCTCTGCTTTTCTGTCAGTGGGCTGTTCCGGGACGGTGAGTGGGTATAAGATTCCCTTTCTAGATTCCCTCCTGCCCACATTGCTGGGGAACCAGCTATAGATCCCTTCCCATTCTTCCCTTGCTTCTCTCCTTCTTATGCCCTGCTCACAAGCATCTTGATCTAATTTAGAGCAATGCCTATCTACCTCACAGCTCAAGTATTAGGGATACAGACTAAGGTTTGATGGTTCTCATGTTAGCTAGGTGACTTGGGACCACTTAACCTGTTTCCCCATTTGAAAAAGCTTGGGCTGGGCTGGGAATATGGTCTAGTGGCAAGAGTACTTGCCTTGTATACATGAAGCCCTGGGTTTGATTCCCCAGCACCACATATATAGAAAAAGCCAGAAGTGGCACTGTGGCTCAAGTGGTAGAGTGCTAGCCTTGAGCAAAAAGCCAGGGACAGTGCTCAGGCCCTGAGTTCAAGCCCCAGGACTGGACAAAAAAAAAGCTTGGGCTACTGTAAAACAGGAATGAATTAAACATTTGTAGTGATTTTCACATGCTTCATTTTTGATAGGGACACAGCAGTGTGAGTGTATTATTCCTAATCTTTTCCTCCAATTTCACCCTGCCATCCTGACTCCAAGTTAACAGTGATAACTCCCTTTAGTATAAGACCCTTCACTGGGAAGCACTGTATGAGCATGTAAAGCACGTGAAACTCTAAAGGGGTATTGTTGTTTGTTTTCATTGAAGTGGAAGGAAATTCTCAGGGATGTGTTCATGTCTTCACCCGGACCTTCATCACTACCCATAGCAGCAATTCAAGGTAAGTACTGTGTTGTGGGTGACAATATCCATCCATGCTTGGAGACAGTGGTGGTACTCAGTGATGAAGTTCTTGAGGTATTTTTTTAAACCCACAGTCTACTCAAGTGGTTAAGAGTGTGGGCTCTGACTAGGCACTGGTGGTATTTAATATATATTTGTATAATTGTAGCTTATAATATATAATTGCTATAAATGTAGCTTATTCAGGGCACTTGAGTCACAATTTTAAGCCAACCTGGGTAGACAAATCCTTGAGACACCTTGTCTCCAATTCACCAGCAAAAAGCCAAAAGTAGAGGGGTGATTCAAGTGGTAGAGTTCCAGTAGTGAATGAAAACTCTGAGTGAGAGCACAAGGCCCAGAGGCAAGCCCCAGTATAGGCATCTATGCACATATGCATGTGTGTGTGTGTGTGCATGGGCACGTGCAGGCGCACACACACACAGTGTGGGATTTGCAGTTCTGATGCTACGTTTTCTCTGTGATTTACTTACTTGCTCTATGTCGAGTAATATGACCTACCACTTTCTTCCTCTGAAATACTGATCACACTGCCTTCTCTGTTGAGCTACTGTAAAAGGGAAAATGGGACTGTAAACCCATTCCTAGGTTATAGGCAAACCTATAAATCTAGTAAGTTATGTAGACAGTCTCCAAAGATGGGCTCTCTGGGAAGTGTCAGAGGATATCAAAAGCTGAGCAGAAAGATAGAAGGAATTTAATTGTTGGTCAGTGATAGTGGGACCATTGTTGTGTGGTAGAGGGTTGTCTTTTTGTCCAGCTATCCTTAGGTCTCATTTTTTTCCTTCAGCCTATGCATCATCAATGACAAGCTCTTTTTGAGTGCCAGCCCCCAAAAGATGGAACATACTTGCTCCATCTCCATGCCACTTCCCTCAGACTCTGAGATGGCGATCGCCCAGGAGCAGCAAACAACGATGCAGGCATTCTCCACCAAGTCTGAGATGAAATTTCAGTGGTCTCAGAAGTAAGTGTTGGTGTACAAGTTGATTAGGTATGAGCTAGAATGATCAGGGTAGTGAATTACAGGAGTTACTAAGTAATTGGAACATTTCCTTCATATATATATACACACACATATATATATACATAGTCATATAGTTATTTTAAACAATATATGACATTTCCCCAAATTCCATGGACCCTGTTTCTTTATTGGAAGACTTTTGGCCATTCAGGACATTTTCCTCATGACATACTGTGATGCTGGGGTCATTCTGGTGTATATCAAGATATACATAGAGCATACATAGAGTCACGTTTCTGTCACAAATGTCATTGTAATGTCAGCATATCTCCTCTTGGATATTAGTGAATATCTCCTGTCCTTTCTCTCTCCAGGGACTTTCAGGACAACTGCTTGGACTACAATAGAGCTGTACAAACTCTGTCGCTTCCCAAGGTAAGGTTTTGGAACCCAGATAAAGTGAGACAAGTCCAGGTGGCCTAGGCATGAAGCCAGGATTCTTTGCTCTGCTGATCTCCAAATTACCTCCTTTACTTCCTTCAGGCAAATGGAAAGATCTGAGAAACCTTCACATAGACTGGTCCACAAATCCTGAGTATAACGCTTTGAGAAGAAACCCTTGGCTGTTACCACCTTCATCCTCATTATCTTTGTTGTATTTTTGTTCTAGTATGAGTACTTTGGTGTTATTGAGCTGGGAAGTTATTGAGCTTTGTAGTTTTGATTCTCATTCATCCAAAGGGCTAGCTGTTCTGTGGGTTTGTTCCTGGGTTACCCCTCTCCACCTTGTTTGACAGACAGTAATGGTGCTTACTACAGTAAATCTCCGCAAAGTCTGTTTGAGGCAGGTATTATGATCTCTGTCTTGAGAACAGGAAGGGGATACTCAGTGACTAACTTTTGGGAAGGAGTGGAGTAGAGACGCATGTCTTGGACTCATATTTAGGCCAGAGCTGTGCCTAGGACATGAACATTGTTATTCTCTGTCCTCACCACATTTTCCAAATATTTTTATGCAGAGAACAATATTAGATTCTGAGCTGCCTAACGTATTCCAAGTTAAAAAAGATCCCTTTGGGAGAAAATGTACAAAAGAACACATGAAGACCTGGGGAGAAAAAAAAATTGCTCCCATATATGATTGACATCTTGTTAATATCCTTGATCTATAAATAAAAATGTAGAGAAGGGGGGAAACATGCAGCCTTTGAATTATTATTTGGAACAACATTAATGTCCAAAATATCTATAAGGGTCTGTCAAATTCTTAAAAACTCCAAATCCCAATGGCAAATGTTTAGCTACTAATTTAGAATAAGAAGCTAAAGATAGTTATTTTCAGAAATATGCATTGAGTCTCTGTATATGTACAAGCATGTATGTCTATGTTGATGTTTTGGTTTCCTAAAGTTACTATATAAAGTACCATAACTAGATGGTGTAAGGCTATGGTGATTTGTTTTCTCATGATTCTGGAAGTCAGAAATCCAAACTCAAATTGCTATTAAGGCCATATTTTTTATAAGACTCTAGACGAGAATACTTGTGTCTTCCAGCTTCTGGTTGTTCCTAGTGATGTTTTTGTAGCTTTTAGCACAACCTGTGTCTTCTCCCCACCCCCCTTTCAAACTCACCCACTATTAGATTTAGAATCCACATTGATTTCATCTCAAGATCCCTCCACTAAGTTCTGTGCTCATATAGGTGGCCTTCTCAAGCTCTGCCTCTGTAGCTGTGACTCTGCAGCGGGAGTCATCCTTCTTGTTGTTGTTTTTATGGGGTTTTGAACCCAGGGGTTATACACTTGTGAGACAAGCATTCTATTACGTAAGCCATACCTCCAGCCCTTGTTGCTCTGATTATTTTTGAGATAAGTCCTCACTCTTTGTTTAGACTGGCCTAGCCTATGATCCTCCCATTTAAGCTTCTCACCATAGCTGGTATGACAAGCATATGCCACCATGCTTCTCAAGCATGTGCCACCATATCTCATGAACTTTGTGCCCAGGCTTGCCTCAAACCACTATTTTACCAATCTCTCTTTTTTGTCAGTATGTAGGAAGACAAGTATGAGCCACTGTCTGTAGCCCATTCTTCATATTTCTTGAATATGGTATATGTTCACAGCTAATATCTCCATTATCCTTTTTGTTGCCTGTACAGACATTGAAGTCTGACAACCATCCTTCATTTGTCCCTCTTTTGACTCCTGCAGGCCAGACTGGCAGTGTTTTTGAGGTTTTTTTTTTTTTTTTTTTTGGCCAATCCTGGGCCTTGGACTTAGGGCCTAAGCACTGTCCCTGGCTTTTTTTTTTTTTTTTTTTTTTTGCGCAAGGCTAGCACTCTGCCACCTGAGACACAGCGCCACTTCTGGCCATTTTCTATATATGTGGTGCTGGAGAGTCGAACCCAGGGCTTCATGTATAAGAGGCAAGCACTCTTGCCACTAGGCCATATTCCCAGCCCTGGCAGTGTTTTTGATAATATAAAATTATGCTCAAAATTCTTCTGATACTCTAATGCTTTTCAAGGGGCTCCATGACATTCCAAAAGACGTTATTCCATAGGTCCTTCCTGGATAATCTCATCTCAATTTCCGAATTCTGCTGAGAATACGGTCTCCAATTCATACTACATCTTTGCCAGCATTCATTGCTGTCAGTGTTCTAGATTTTGGCCTTTCTAATAAATAGATGTGCAGTGGTATCTCAGTTTTAATTTGCAGTTTCCTGATCATGTTTTGTGAGGGGAATCTTTCATGTTTACTTGCCCTCTGTACCTCATCTTTGGCAAAGTACTTGTTTAGGTCTCTTATTTTAATGTGGTTATTTTGGGTAGTTGTCCTTTATCACATATGCCTTTTTTTCTTAAATATGTTTCTCATTTTGTGGTTTCATTCTCTTAACAATACCTTTCAAGAAGAGAAAATTATAATTTTAGTGAAGTCCTGTTTATCAATTCCTCTTTCATGGATTATGTCTTTGGTGTTGTATTTAAAATATCATCATGATGATCAAAGCAATCTAGGCTTTTTTATTATACTGTCTTTTAGTATTTTATTTCAAATTCTACTTATTGGTTTCATAGCTTATATGAAAGCTATTATATGGGGCTGGGGATATGGCCTAGTGGCAAGAGAGCTTGCCTCGTATACATGAGGCCCTGGGTTCAATTCCCCAGCACCACATATACAGAAAACGGCCAGAAGTGGCGCTGTGGCTCAAGTGGCAGAGTGCTAGCCTTGAGCAAAAGGAAGCCAGGGACAGTGCTTAGGCCCTGAGTCCAAGGCCCAGGACTGTCCAAAAAAAAAAAAAAGAAAAATATTTCAGACAAACTAGACTGTTGCAAAAGTGATGGTGTGTGCCAGGTGCCCAAGGCTCACTCCCATATTCCTAGCTCTGCAGAAGCTGAGACTTGAGAATCGAGGTTTGAAGACAGCCTAGGCAGGAAAGTCCCTTAGACTCCAATTAACCACCAAAAAGTTGGCAGTGGAGCTGTGGCTAAAGTGGTAGATCACTAGCTATGAGCAGAAAAGCTCAGGAACAACACTCAGGTCCTGAGTTCAAGCCCCCTGGGCTGTCACACGCAGTCATGTATACACACGCACATACATACACATACACACACGAACATACACACATGGGCATACACATATGCACACACACACACACACAAATGGTTTGCTGAGCTCAAAATCAATACTTTCTGTGTAGTGCCAGAAAGTGCTTCTTCTTTTATTTCCTCTGGTTCAATCACTACCTTCAAATAGAAATTATGTTTTCAGATTTTTAGACATGTTGATTTTCAAAAAGGGATACCAATTATGAAGCATCTATAAAACCATGGGGAAGAGAGAAAGCAGAAGACGCCATAGCCAAGGGTGGGAGATGCCGAGGGAGGGTGGAGGACGGAGCGGATCCTCCCTGGTAACAGAAAGCCATGTCCAACCGCAAGACAGTGATGCCACTTGTATGTCCTCAGATTGGAGAGGCCCCAGATGAGTGACGGCCAGTGCGCGCACCAGGAGCGCGCACGGCGAGATAGAGGGGGAAGGCCAGTGCGTCAGCCTGGGGCGGCGGGGTGGAAGGAGTGGGGGGGGCCTCTTGCCGCACTGGCTGCCCGAGGTGGGGGGCGAGCTCAGCGGTGACGCGCGGCCCTCACGTGACCCGGAGCTGCAGAGCGACGCAGCCCTGGGTGCAGTCGTCACTCGCGTCTGGCTAGCAGCTCCCGCCGCCCAGCGCCCGGCGGGCTGGCATTGGGCCCGGGGAAAGCGGAGCAGGTAAGGCCCCGGGGCCCGCGCGCCAAGGCCTTGCCCGCTGCAGCTTGTCGATCTCAGCGAGGCGGGTGCAGAATAGCGCGGCGAGCGCCCGTCTTCTCCACCCCCTCGCTTTCTCAATGAAAAATAGGGGACCCCCGGAGTGGGGGTACTGGGTGGTTGGGGTCTCGAGGGAGGGGCAGCGGGGTAACTGAGAGCTAAGGGAAATTGCCCTCTAGTCACTGCAATGGGAGCATCGCTGGGAGGGGTGGGGATGCTGGGGACTGAACAGGGGGCGGGGAGGCGGGGCGGCGCCCGGCTCTGGGAAGCATCAGCTTAGGCTTCCTTACTTCATCCACCTGTCTGCAGGTCTGAGTGTCTCTGCAACGCACCTTGTGAGAATTGGGAGGAGGAGAGCCAGCAAGGATAGGCCCAGGTTGGTGCAAGGGGCATTGCTAGGGGCGGCAGCGGGAGTGGGAGGTAATAATGTGTAAAAAAAAAAAAAAAGAAAGAAAGAAAAGAACCCCAATCTGAGATTCCTTAATGCTAGCCCTCCCCTCCCTTCCATCCTTGTCCTCCATTTTGGTGTCTGGGGAGGTCTAGAAATGGATCCTTAGGGAAAATGGTGGTTTGGGGGAGGGGCTAGGATGAGGGGCCCCCTAGAGGGCGCACAGGGGCTCTCAGGTGGGAAAATGACATTTGGAAGAAAAAAGGAAAAGGAAAAAAAAAAGAGGACAAGTGCATTCTGAATAGTGACTTGAGTGAATACCTCTGTCCTTGGTGCTGAATCAACCACAAAAAACTTAGTCTTTTTTTTTTTGTTTTTGTTTTTGATTTTTGTCTCCTAGGAATAATGGCGTCCAAAGAGGAACAAGCTGTGAAAAACCTCGATGTGGAAAATGCTCATCAGGACAATGAAAACAAGGAAGAAAAGGAACAAGTTGCTACTAAGAAGGAACCCATGGCTCAGCCTTTGGAAGCCGGGGTTCCTAGAGCGAATCGCAGGCGATTCCGTGTTAGGCAGCCTGTCCTGCACTATAGATGGGATCTGATGCATAGGCTTGGAGAGCCCCAGGCAAGGATGAGAGAAGAGAACATGGAAAGGTTTGGGGAGGAGGTGAGACAGCTCATGGAAAAGCTGAGGGAAAGGCAGTTGAGCCATAGTCTGCGGGCAGTTAGCACCGATCCCCCCCACCATGACCACCATGATGAGTTTTGCCTTATGCCCTAAATCCTGAATCCTGATGTGTTCCCTAAGGAGAGACCCCTGCTACCTAAACCTACATGTTTGTGATGTACTCTTGTAAATCTTTTGATGTTCCTTGTGGGTCTCCTATTACCAGCTTCTAATTGAATGTTGTGTTTTTGACCCCATCTGTAAGATTTTTGTTAGCAGGAGAATTTATCTATTGCATGGAAAGATGCTCATTATATATTGTGAAGTTAATAAAGCAATTTTAAAAAGCAATCTTGTTTTTTATTTAAAATTTTATATTTACCTGTTTCAGATATAATACTAGTAAAATTAAATATACAAAAGGATTAATACAGGGGACTCATTTCTAGAAGTCAATGTTAGTCAGACATTTTGTAGTCTATATAAAATACAAAAAAAATCTTAAAGGGAGGAGGGATACATTTTAGCTTATGATTTCAGTGCCAAAGATGGGTGGCATTAGTCCAGTACACCTCTCGTTCACTTCAGGATTATCTATTCCCAAAAGCATGTGTTGATCATGCTGTGATATCTTCCTGATAAGTAGACACTTCTAACTAAATAAAATAAATAATGTCTAAGTCAGGGATTCACAATTACTGTCTTAGTTCAGTTCCAGACTAAGTAAATAATCTTGGACCTGTAACTTACACTGCGGAAGAGATTGTTTGCAGTTCCTGAAACACTGAGTTCATTTAGTAATGTCCTAGTGTTTCTAAAAGTATGCTAACCTGTTACCTGTGAGAGAATCACTTGGGGACTTTATTAAGCTGAATTTATACATATATCGAAGATCCTCCACTACCACTACAAAATGGAGTTCCAGAACTTTAATTTTTTAGCAAGTTTCCATAATGATTCAGGTGCACAGTAATGGCTAAAGTGCTACTGATGTGTATATATTATCTTAGTTCTCAAATAACTATAATAACACAAAGTTGAGTATTCTATTTCAACTGAGAAAAGCATTAACATGTAGTGAGTGAGAACATTAAGCCTTTAGGTTTGCTACTGGAGCCAGGCCCTGGTAGCTCAAACTTGTAACCCTAGCTACTCAGCAAGCTGAGATCTGAGGATCATGGTTCAAAGTCAGCCAGAACAGGAAAGTTTGTGGGACTCTTATCTCCAATTAAAAACAGAAAATGGGTAGTGCTCTGGCTGAAAGTGGTAGAGTGCTAACCTTGAGCAAAAGGGCTCAGGAACAGCACCCAGGCCCTGAATTCAAGCCCCATGACTGACAAAAAATAAATAAATAAAATTAACTTTTGAGGGGAGACAATGGGTGATTTTTAAAATTTGTAATAATTTACATATTTTCCTAAATCAATAATTTGAAAAAAAATAAATAAAAATTAACAAATACAGTTTGAGACATCTTCAGTGACTTCATAAAAGTTCTTAAAAATTACCATTGACTAAACCTAAATATGGAGATTTCAGATTACCCTTTCTCATCCTATAGTTACAGGAAATTCACTAAGTCTTAGGTATTGCTAGGTGGTAGAATTTGAAACAGGATCTTACTGCATAGCCCAAGTAAGTCTGGAACACCATCTGTAGCTTAGAGTGGTCTCATGTTGACAATCAGAAGGGTTATTTACAACTTGTTTCAAATGTTCACATAGAAAACTAAACAAGAATGGGAAAATATTGAGCTTTAGGACATAGAATTAAAAGGACTGACTTTTCAAAGAACTCTGTCTTTAGATGTGGAAAGCTAGAAATAATTTTTAAAGAAAAGCAGTTAAGAGCTGCATATGGAGCTGAATGATAGAGCACATGCTTAACAAGCACAAGGCCCTGTGGTTCAATGACTTGCAAAAAACCCCATTAGAACATAGTCTATAGCTTTGAAATTCATAAGACATTTATAGATCAGCTGAAACCAAAAGATCATCAACAGAAAACAATGAATATTAGAAAACACACACACATATAAACATTCAAATTATTTGAGGAAAAAGAAATCATCTTAATTTGCCTAATGGCTGCTATACACTGCATAATTTATTGCAAGGGAAAAGAGACATATCTCACTCCCAGCACTGGGTTAATATGTTTAAATCACTACAGTGGAAAACACGTAACAAAAGCAAGAAATAAATACCACACATGCACTGTCCCATTAATAGGCCGAATAATATGATTATTGGTTCAGTCCTAATCACTGCCCCATGCATTGGCCCAATGACTAATGCACAGAGATGCAGCTCTTATTGACTGACAAAGTGTATGCCCAGAGACTGAGCTGCTGCATTAGCTACTCCCATCAGTGAAATGATGCATAATTTGAAAAATGCTGGCTTGTGTTTGTAAAATACAAAGATTACTGATACAACTAAAAGACTCATATGCAATTGATTTTGGAAATGCTGCTGGCATTTTATTTTCAGACAAATTACATTTTTTAAAAACAAATTGTCTCTTTGTGTGTGGGCTTCCAG
>NW_025959972.1:0-12900 GCF_023159225.1 Perognathus longimembris pacificus | reverse complement strand
TGTGCTTTTTTACTCTCTAGCTGGGCAGATGCTCAAACTCAAATACAGAACATTGCTGCTTCTTTTGACCAGGAGGCAGCTGCCATTCTGATGGCCCGGCTCGCAATATATAGAGCAGAGACAGAAGAAGGGCCAGATGTGCTGAGATGGCTGGACAGACAGCTCATTCGACTGGTAAGAAATAAACATAAATTGTCCAAGTCTATGTGCTTTCATTCCTTGTAACTTTTTTAGTGGACAATCCCCTTTGAAGTACTTAGTTTATCTGAGGTATATATGATGGACTCTTGTTTAGTTATCATTATACTAGCACAGCAATAAATATTAGAATTTATCATTTACAATGAACTACTACCTGTTTCCTTAAAATGAGGGAATGGCAGATATGTAACCTGTTATTTTTCTACTTATTTTTGGCTGGTTTGAAATTTAATTTGTATTATTCTTAACTGTTATTAATACTTTTTTGAGTATTTCTTTATAGCTATGGTTTTTGTTTTGTATGTGTGTGTGTGTGTGTGTGCACGCCCCAATCCTGGGGCTTGAACTCAAGGTCTGAGTGCTGACCCTGAGCTTCTTTTGCTCAAGACTAGCACTCTACCACTTGAGCCACAGAAGCTCCACTCTGGCTTTTTTGGTAGTTAATTGGATTAGTCTCATGGGCTTTCCTGCTGGGCTGTCTTTGAACCATGATCTTTAGATCTTAGCCCTCTGAATAGCTAGGATTATAGGGTGAGCCACCAGAGCCCAGCCTGGTTTCTGTTTTCTGTTTTTATTTTAATGGAACTTTTAAAGAAATTTCATTTTATTGTCAAGGTGATATACAGAGGGGTGACAGTTACATGTGTAATGAATATATTTCTTGTCAAACTTGTTACCCCTCCTTCATTTTTCTCCCACCTCCCCTCCTCCTTAATGGAACTTTAAAATATGTAAATCTTTAAAATATATTAATTGGGAGATAAAATTACACATACATGAAACTACATACAAGTTTTAAAATTATCTGAGCTAAATTACCAAATGTATACTAGTAAAATTATTGGTAATATTATTTTATTTGAGTTTTTTTTTTAAAGCATTTCAGGAACCCATTAAGTACATTCAGACCTAGAAAACTTTTTAAACTTGGGGCTTTTTTTCCCCTCCGAGCTTTTTTTTTTTCCTAACAGAGTTTAAACTCAGGAACCCCCACTTGCTCTGCAGGCTCTCTACCATTTGAGCTGTACCTTTCAGCCCTTTTCTGCTTCAGTTGTGTTAAATTTTTATTCGGACAGGTCTGGACCTTGATTCTTCTACCTCATAGCCTCTTGAGTCCAATGGGATCATAGATATTTGCTTATTTGACTGAAATGGGGGTCTTTGTAACTTTTTGCCCTGTCTGGCCTTGAACTGCAATACTCGATCTCTGCAGGTGTTAGCCCCTGTATCTAGCCAATAAACTATTTTTTTTTTGCCAGTGCTGGGCCTTGGACTCAGGGCCTGAGCACTGCCCCTAGCTTCTTTTTTGCTCAAGGCTATCACTCTGCCACTTGAGCCACAGTGCCACTTCTGGCCGTTTTCTATATCTGTGGTGCTGGGGAATTGAACCCAGGGCTTCATGTATGCGAGACAAGCACTCTTGCCACTAGGCCACATTCCCAGCCTCAATAAACTATTTCTTAAAGTCACAGATACATAAATATCCAGCAACATCTGACATGTTGTCACTGCCTTGGCTTATTATATGGTTTTAAATGGAACCTCCTTTTTGGTGCGGGTGATTGAACCCAAGGCCTTGTGCCTGTTAGCATTTCACTTCACTGTAATGTTACCTATGGGCATTAGTATGTGGGTTTTCCCTTTCTTGGTAATGCTATGTTCTGAAAGAGCTTGCTTCCAGAGCCTTTTCACTGCAAGTGACTTAGTCTTGTTGTTTTGAGATTCTAAAAGCCATTAGAAGTAATCAGCACTTTACTTGTCAAGTGGCTGTGATTTGTAGTAAAGTGCTTCTTCCATTTTGTTAGAGCTATTGTATTTGTAGATTGTCACATACAACATAAAATTGAATAGTACAGTCTTGAGTTATCAGCCCTTATAAACACCATTTAGTACCTTCCATTTCAAAGGTAGACATTTTCTATGTCCCCGCATGAATGCAATGAAATAATCTAGAGGATTGTAATTTTTTTCTGAGATCTGAGTTAGCTTTGGCTCTCTTTTCTCACACCTTATCCTCAAAAATTGCCACGTTTGTAAATTACAAACACTCATAAAGCAGGGCCTTGTAAAATAACCAAATGAAACAATTGCAGAAAGTATGAAATTGTGAAAACCTTACCATCTAATTAATCTCTCACTTACATATTTTGCATCTTGCAACATTTACAACAGCAAAATGTTTGGGCCAGGGGATGAATTATGACATAGTAAGAATTGCATTGTAGATCTTTGTGTGTGAGTGTATGTGTACACGTGTATGTGCACGTACGTGTGTATGCACACTCCTGCCTGTGTGTGTATATGAGTGTGTAGGCGTGCCAGTACTGGGGCCTAAACTCAAGGCCTGGGTGTTGCCCCTTTAACTTTTCCAACTGAAAGATCAAGGAGGTGAAAATAAAGAAGACAGAGACTTCAACAGTCCAGAACAGGCTTTAGTCAGTATTGCAGAGGTACTCCAAGTAACACCGAGCAGAGTTGGAGAAACAAGGAGCTATGAGCCTGGGGGTTTTGAGATTAAATATGGTAGGATATGAAAGTTTTAGATTTGTAATGTCCTTGTTGTAACAGAAGGCCCTGTTTTGGGTTTGTGATGCCTTAGCAGTCCTATGCCTTCAGATAAGACCAGAGTGGTGTCTTGCTGAGCCTGGCTCTAGGATGAGGATTATGATAAGACTGGGGAGGGGGGATTGCCAGGAAGGGTCCCTGGGGGAGCATAGGAGCAACATCAAATTACAAGAGCAAAGCAGCTGGCGTGTACAATTTGAGTCACCACTTGCAGTTTTTTGGTGGTTAATTCGAGATGAGTCTCATGGATTTTCCTTACTAGCTGGCTTTGAACTATGATCCTCAGATCTCAGAATCTTGAGTAGTTAGAGTCACTATATGAGGCAAGCACTCCACCACTAGGCCATATCACTATAGATCTTCATTTTCTGTCAAATCAGTAGAGTTTGTCTATTACTAGATTATCTGCTATTCTTCTGTTCTTTCTAATTTTCTTCAACTCTTCTTTTTCTTGGTCTTTTTTTTTTTTGGTCGGTGGTAGGGCTTGAACTCATGGACCTGGGTGCTGTCTCAGCTCTCTGTGCTCAAGGCTAGCACTCTACCACTTGAGCCACAGTGCCACTTCTGGTTTTTGAGTGGGTAATTAGAGTTAAGAGTCTCATGGGGACTTTTCTGCCCCACTTGGTTTTGAACTAGGATCCTCAGATCTCAGCCTCCTGAGTAGTTAGGATTCCAGTTGTGAGCCACCAGTGCTGGGCCTTTGTTGGTATTTCTGTATGCCAAATTTTATATTAGCAAGTTACCTTTGTAGCTATTTTGCTATTTTAATAGTGTATCTTTCTGTCAGGTATCTTTTTTGTAAAATACTAAGAAGCTCCATAGACACTTATTTAAAACAAATCCAAACATTTTTTTAAAAAATTTTTTTTGGTGGTACTGAGATTTGAACTTAGTGCTTTGTGCTTACTAGGCAAGCACTCTACTAATATGAGTTCCATATCTAGTCCCAAATCTAAACATCTTAGGGTGAGTTTTCATTTGCACTGGGGCTAAGAATTGTTTATGAAATTTATGTGTATTCTTTTTCCCCCCCTTTGGCTATGGGGCTTTAACTCAGGGCCTGTTCGCTGTCCATGAGCTGTGTTGCTCAAGGCTAGTATTCTACTACTTTGAGCAACAGCTCTACTTCTGGTTTTCTGATGGTTAATTGGAAAGAAGAGTCTCATAGACTTTCCTAACTAAGTTGGCTTTGAATCTCGATCCTCAGATCTCAGCTTCCTGAGTAGCTAGGGTTACAGGGGAGAGCAGGAGGTTGTAATCAGTCTCTTGCTAAGTCTGTATGTAATGTTCAGTTTTTTTATTTGCCTCCTAATTTGTAAAATACAACATATATGGGCAATAATTTTAGCTCTTAGTAGTCCAGGAAGTCTGCCACTAACCCTTTGTGTTTTACAGTGTCAGAAATTCGGAGAGTATCACAAAGATGATCCAAGTTCCTTTAGATTTTCAGAAACCTTCTCTCTCTATCCCCAGGTGAGTAGATCAAAGGCCCATGTTTTTTTCTTGGGTTATTAGCAGCACTGAGCCTCACCTTTGTAGTATTTGTCTTCTCTTTACTGTGCACTTGTTTTATTGAGTTATCTTGTTAGGCAATTTTTTGGTATAGCTAAGTAGTTAATACTGTGCTGTGGGTAGTCAGTGACCGTGTTTGGTATTCTTATTTTGTATTTATTTGACTAGAGATTTTCCTTGAAGCTCTATAGTAGGTACAAGGAGTGTACAGCTAGCTGATTATATTTCCTTGGGAGTCTAGAGGGTCTACTTAAATTACTGTGCTAATGGAAGGTCCTTGTGTGAGAAGTTGTTTTTACATGGGTTTTCAAAGCCTATCATCTTGTAAAAAGATATTTTAAAAGGAAGACTTAAGGGGAAGTCTTTATCCCTAAAATGTACTTGAAAATTTACTAGCTAGACTTTTTTTTTTTTGGCCAGTCCTGGGCCTTGGACTCAGGGCCTGAGCACTGTCCCTGGCTTCTTTTTGCTCAAGGCTAGCACTCTGCCACTTGAGCCACAGCACCCCTTCTGGCCATTTTCCATATATGTGGTGCTGGGGAATCGAACCGAGAGCTTCATGTGTAGAAGGCAAGCACTCTTGCCACTAGGCCATATTCCCAGCCCCTAGTTAGACATTTTGTGAGTCAACAGTAGAGACTGAAATAAGAGGTGAAAGAGGCTTGCAGTATATTACAGACCACTGAAAAAGAAAAAGGAATGACAACTGCACTGAGTGCCAAGTATGTGGGGAGAGCTATGATTATTCCTAGGCAGGAACAACATGTAGAGAAAAAAATTAAGAAACATGACTAAAGACAAGTGGACAGAATCAAGTCTGGTCCTTTCTTTTCAAGCTTGCCTTTCCTCCTTTTTCATCTGTTTTTATATGAAGAGTATATAGCTAGGGAGAAAGTGAAAAGAGAAGGAAGTAGAGGAACTAAGTTGGGAGAAAGTTTTTTTGTTTTTAGGGAAAGGAAGACCTAAGTATAAGTTGTTGTTGTTGTTTTGTGCCAGTACTGGGGTTTTGTACTATGGCTGAGCTTTATTGCTTATGGCTGGTGCTTTAACACACTTTGAGCCACACTTCTAATTCCAGAATTATACTTTTACACCACTGATAAATAGCATGAATAGGTTTCTTTTTTGAGCAATACACTTTCTCAATAGAAAGTGTTTGATTATGCTACTAATAGTTGTAATCAAATGCTTTGTTAATAGTAAAATCCTGCCACAGTAATGAAATTCATAAGAATGATCTCCCATGTTTTACCTTGCAGTTTATGTTTCACTTAAGAAGATCTCCTTTCTTGCAAATTTTTAACAATAGTCCTGATGAGAGTTCATATTATCGTCACCATTTTATGCGCCAAGATCTGACACAGTCTCTAATCATGATTCAGCCCATTTTATATGCATATTCTTTTAGTGGACCACCAGAGGTAAGAGGAACAGAAAAGAAGGGTTAATTGTTCTGTTACTGTGATGTATTAAAAACATTAAGTAGAATTAAGAAAATGAAAGCAACTTAAAATATTTATAGTTATGAAATATAAGCATTTGTTAAATGAATTATCTCATACTCTTTATGTATTTACTTAAAGGTATTTGTAAGTGCTTCCTTTATACTAAGTATCTTGGTAGGTTATATTAGGAAATCTTTAGCAGATCATATAAAAATATGGTAGAGAATTTCAGATCATTTCATCCAGTCTTTAACACTGTCCAGAAGTGGTTGTGGTTCTCTAGAGAAGTTCCTGGCTTATTTCTGACTCAGTGCCTTACACTTGTGATCCTCTATCTAACCCAAGTCTCTTGTTACAATGCAATCTCAATTTTCTTTGAGAACAAAAGATACAGTTGACTAGAAAGATGTGTGTATATGTGTGTGTGTGTCTATGTGTGTATAGAGAAATGATAAAGTCACTACTGACCTTCCTTAGCAATTTGTCTTACTTATTTTAACCTCTTATCAAATGAACAATTTCCTATTCGTTACTTTGAATTATCTGATTTACCACATAAAAGTATATGACAGCTGTATTTGAAAGTAATACTTTAGGAAGAGTCACCTTGAAAAGAATGTTTATAATATATTGATTAATTATCCCTCAAGTTTTGTAAAATAGTGGATAAAATGTCTCATCTTGTTACTATCATTTGATTAGCAATTTGTCTGATAATTCCTTCTTTTCTAGAAAAAAATTATGTTAGTCTTGTAGCTCTTTGAGCCAGAAAAATAAATTTTATGAGTTTCTTTTTTGTAAGTTCAGAGTAATAGATGTTTATTATAGACATGTATGGTAGTATTTATAAGAATTGGAATCCCAGGGCCGAGAGTGCCTCATATACATGAACCCCTGGTTTCAATCCCCCAGTACCACATATATAGAAAACGGCCAGAAGTGGCGCTGTGTCTCAAGTGGCAGAGTGTTAGCCTTGAGCAAAAAGAAGCTAGGGACAGTGCTCAGGCCCTCAGTCCAAGCCCAGGACTGGCAAGAAAAAAAAAAGAATTGGAATCCTGTCACCTTGAGTGCCTGTCCTGTCTAGTTCCAGCCATTCTGTTTCATGAATGAGCACCATTTGCCTCCATATTCTGAAGGCTTTGCTTTTGAATCTTCTTTCTGTCCTGTACCATCATTTTCTGTCCATCTGGGGCATTCTCATTAATATAGAGGCTTTAATAATACTAATTAAAGAAGAAAATCAACTGAAAACCTCAACTTACCTGTATGTTTTTATTATCACATAACTTCTCTGTTTCCTGTCACTGTTAGAACCGGTTTTTTTGTTGTATGTCCTCACATTTTCTTCTCCATTTAACAGTTACACTTTGGTTTCTAATATCATATTAAGATGGCTCCTCTCAAGACCACTAGCAACCTCCAGCTTGCCTCAAAAAGCTTTCAACAGCACTTTTTCAGGAATGATTCTTTACTTGAAAACCTTGTGCTTTTCTGACACTTAACTCTTTCTACCTGGTCTTTTACTTGTGGCAGCTCCTGCTCAGTCTCCTTTTGCTGGCTTTTCCCTTTCAGATCTCTAAGTGTGACATACTTGGACATTCATTCTTTTGGCCTTCCTTATCTGCAGTGTCTAAATGATGCAATCTAACCTCAGAACTTTAATTACCATCTCTGTGCATGAAGCATCCAAATTATTCATCAGTCCAGGCCATTCCTGTTTTATTTCATGTTTATTTCAGAACTATTTTTCCATGTTCCTCAAATCTGTTTTATTCAAGCCTTTCTGGTTGCACTACCACTAATAGATTTAGTAGTCATCTCAATTTCTTCTTGATGCTTATTTTTTTATTGTTACCTCACTTTAGACAGAATCTTTAGATCATAAAATCACACTGAATGAAAATTAATGACAAAGAAACTTGCACTGTGAAACTAAGATCTAGAAAGCATATTGGAAAGGTGTATTTTGTTTGTTTGTTTTGTTTTTTTTTGCCAGTTCTGGGGCTTGAACTCAGGGCCTGAGCACTGTCCATGGCTCTTTTTGCTCAAGGCTAGCACTCTACCATTTGAGCCACAGTGGCACTTCCAGCTTTTTCTACACATGTGGTATTGAGGAATTGAACCCAAGGCTTCATGCATACAAGGCCATTTTCCCAGCCGGAAAGATGAATTTTGTATCTTCAGATGCTTTCTTTTCCTCATGTCTTCCTGTTTTCTTTTCATTAGCCAGTTCTTCTTGATAGCAGCAGCATTCTTGCAGATCGGATTCTCCTCATGGACACGTTCTTCCAGATTCTGATTTATCATGGTGAGGTAAGACTCTGTGGCGTTTAGATGCTGTGCATGTAAATGCTTTACATGCTGTGCGTGTAAAGTCTTTGTTCTGGGAAGGTTTTCCCTTTCTATTATGTGGCTAATATTTGTTTAATGATAAACTTAAAAAAAAATTTTTTTTTTAGTCATTTTGTATGATCCTGGGTGGGGCTTGAACTCACTTGGGGCACTGTTTCTAAGCTTCTTTTGTTCAAGGCTGGTACATTACCACTTTGAGCCACAGTTCCACTGCTGACTTTTTTTTTTTTTTTTAATTCAGTGGAGATAAGAGTCCCATAGACTTTTTCCTGCCTGGGCTTTAAACATCAATTGATCCTCAGATCTCAGCCTCCTGAGTAGCTAGGATTACAGGTGTAAGCCACCTGTGCCTGGCAGAATCCAGAGCTTTAATGGGCAAGCGTTTCACCATTGAGCTACATCTTTTACCTTTTGGCTTTTCAGACAGGTGTCATTATGGCTAGACTTGAACTGTTGTTCCTTTTGCTTAACCTCAGGGCTAAGATTATAGCCTATTTCACCACACCCAGCTTTTTAAAAAAATAATTTTTGCTGCTTCAGGTATTTTGTAATGTGAGAAATGAAATGATATGTACAAATGACTGTTCTGCATTGATTGATTGATTGTAGTATCAACATGTGAGTTCATATCTGTGAGCTCTTGGTTGGCTTTTTGGCTTATAGTTGGTGTGCTATAGCTTGAGCTACATCTCCAGTCCAGTTTTTTTTTTTTAACTGGTTAATTGGAGATGAAGTCTCTCAGACTTTTCTGACTGGGCTGGCTTTGAACCAAGATTTTCAGATCTCAGCCTCTTGAGTAGTTAGCAGTGCACTGTACACATGAGCCATTGGTGCCCAGTGACTATTCATCTTTTCAGTGTGGAGGTATAAAGCTATACAGAATATACATTGACTAATTCAAGTAAGCTAGTTTTGAATTATGACTTTTGGGTGCTATTTATTCATTGGCAACTTTTGTTTTCTTTTTGAATTGTTCTGTGACTTGAGATCAGGGCTTGTGCACTGTCCCTGAGCTTTGTTGCTTAAGTCTAGTGCTCTACTGCTTGAGCCACACCTCCACCTTCTGTTTTTCTTAAAAAACAAAACAAAACAGTTAATTGGCAATCAGAGTCTCATGGACTTTCTTGGCTGGCTGGCTTTGAACAATGATCTTTAGATCTCAGCCTCTTGTGTAGTTAGGTTTATAGGTATGAGCCTTTGGCACCCAGCACTTAACTTTTTTTTCCCCTCTATTGCAATTAGTATTTGTAACTTTAAGAATTGAGATGTATACTCATTATCTGAGTTATATAATTGTAGCCCCTCTGTAATCACTTTATAATAACAGTAAAAAATAAGAATTGAGATAAATTCAGTTTTTAACCATTTTCTTGTTTCCTGAGGATTATGTCCGTTTATTGAAAAAAACAAAACAGATCAAAACTCAAGGGGCTCGGAATGTGGCTTAGTGGTAGAGTGCTTACTTAGCATGCTTGAAGCCCTGGATTTGATTCCTCAGTACCACATAAACCAAAAAAGCTGGAAGTGGCACTGTTACTCAAGTGGTAGGGTGCTAGCTTTGAGCAAAAGAAACTCGGGGACAGTGCCCTGGCCCTGAGTTCAAGCCCCAGGACTGGCCAAAACAAAACAGAGCAAAAACAGAAAAACAAAAAACAAAAAACCACCTGCCCTGTCTCCCCCAACCCCTCCCTACCCCCCAAGATTTTTAGGTGGACAGGAAATTTTAAAGTTCCTTTAATTGTTTCAAAATTAGACCATAGCCCAGTGGCGAAAGTCAGGATATCAGGACATGCCAGAATATGAAAATTTTCGCCACCTTCTACAAGCCCCAGTGGATGACGCACAGGAGATTCTTCACTCCCGGTTTCCAATGCCAAGATACATTGACACAGAACATGGAGGCAGCCAGGTGAGTTCCTGTGCACATGCCCTTCTTGTTGATTGCCCTCTGGGGAGGACTTTGAATAGATTGCCTCAAAGAATGCATGGAAAGGGAAGGAGGTAGGAGGGAAGGGTATCCAATAGTACTTGCTTTGTGCAGTGGCTCTGAAAGCAAAGCAATAAAATCAACCAGTTGCCTGAGGCTGACACTTGAGCTTTTACTACACTTCCACTTGCTCTTGCAACAGACCCAGGTCCCAATGGTATGTTAGCCTTAGTGAACAAGAAGATAGGAAGAGGAACTATTGGGAAATGATTTCGTGTACTTTCCTTAACGTAAAACACTAAACTTTGTGTTACCTTACTCTTTCATTATATTGCCCTAGTTTTCTACTAAAAGAAAAGCATTATGGTATTAGAAAAGGCTTTGTGGTTTTTAGAAGTAATATTTAAATAGGTAGATGCACATATGCCCATGCCTATTGAGCTCTTCAGAAGGCCAGGTTAGGATCCTTAACACATGTCTCTCAGACACTTCTGCCTTGCAGTGGTGGTTAGTTATAACACATTGACTTTAAGTTGTGATGTGTTTTACTTGTTTCTTAATGACGGGGAATACAGTTTATTGCTAGATCCCTAGTTTCAAGCCCAATATTATAAAATGTCAATGACAGTTACATAGAAATGATACCAATTATTCTGCTTTTACTGTATTTTTCATAGGACCTATTACATACTGAGACTATGTATGAACTTTGCATTCCTTATTTCATTTGATTCTCTTAAGAATTGGGGTTCTATCTCTACCTTAAAGTTTATAAGACTGAGACTTGAAGTACTTGTGGACAGGAAGCACATTAAATGAAGAAGCTACATTTTTTTTTTTTTTTTGCCAGTCCTGGTTCTTGGACTCAGGGCCTGAATACTGTCACTGGCTTCTTTTTGCTCAAGGCTAGCACTCTGCCACTTGAGTTACAGCGCCACTTCTGGCCGTTTTCTATATATGTGGTACTTGGGAATCGAACCCAGGGCTTCAGGTATACGAGGCAAGCACTCTTGCCACTAGGCCATATTCCCAGCCCTTCAATTTGTTTTTGAGACAGTGTTTCAGTGTGTAACCAGGCTGGCATCAATCTCTCCACACTTTGGTGTTGAGATCATAGTGCACCACAACCATGCTTCGTTTGGCACTCGGAGTTGAGTCCTGGTCTGACACCAGAAATGCTCAGATATTGTATGAACTGCTTACTGAGAAAGAGATTCTGTATGAGTCTAAACATTTGTGTTTTTCTAGAATAAGTAAGATTTATGACTATCCTCAATAATGTCTCAATGTGTATTGCTATTTTTCTCTTTAACTTATTATTTTCATGACGATAAGCTGTGATGGATTGATGGAGAATGATTGCTAAGTTGTCACCAATGGAATTATCAGTGCTTTTTAACTTTACAACACTATTTCTTAAAGTGAAAAAAATGTAGATTGTCATAGTTTTTATTTGTATCATTTTATGAGACTTCAAACTTCTGATCATATTTTTGACTACTTTGCAGAAATTGTGTTTTTACATTAACTTTGTCATTTGTTACACACATAATTTTTATATGCTGAGTTTTAGATATAACAATTATTGTTATTATGAATGTTAGGTTAGATGATTGGGAGAGAAGAGGGAAGATTAATTATTTATAGCACATAATGACTTACACATTTGAAAATTTAATCTTTTTGGATGTTCTATTTTAATAAAATTAATTTTAGTAATGCATTAAATTGACTTCAGCCAGCATAATATATTCAGCTTATATTTGCTAAATCTATTTTTGATGGATAATGTTATTTCTTCTTTACTTTAAGGCTCGTTTCCTCCTCTCAAAAGTCAACCCTTCACAGACTCATAATAATATGTATGCCTGGGGCCAGGTAAGTGTCAGTAGCAGTCTTGGAAATTGTTTCTTTGTGTAGTCATTTGTCATTGTTTGTTCTTTAAGTAAAAACTACATTTCCCCCTATGTATTTAGTGATGTTTTCTGTTTAAAAAAAGTTATGAGAAAATAAGAAAAGAAAATAGAAATCATATTTGGTAGCATGATAGAAAAACAAAAAAAGGTGATTCAGTCACATAGCTAGAACCATATCATAGTCCACCTTAAGCCCCATTCTCTCTAGACAAAAAACAATAAAGTTTTAAGATAGGAAAGAATGATTCAAGTCTGATATGAGACTGTAAATGCAAAAGGCACAAGAAGTTTGGAGAGTAAGGAAGTCTGGCATATTTTAACTTGATTGTGGGTCTGATCCCTCTCCCCTTTTAATTAGCATACATTAATCGTACAGGAGAGGCTTCATTGTGACATTTCCACTCGTGTATGTAATGTATCCCAATCAGTCTCACTTTTTCTGTCATACTCCCTTGTCCCTCTCCCTTTTAAAACAATTTGAGCAGTTGTTGGATTTTTAAACACTTTCTGTTTTCATGCATATGAATGAACTAGTCCCTCCTCTTGATGCCGCATGCCAACATCTCTCAGATGTTCAGTATGTATAGCACCTTATGCCTTTAAAGAGCTTGTAGTTTACCTACATACCTAAGTAAAGTATGGGCAGAATATGCCTTTAGAAAATGATCAAATATTGTAAGGGGGCTGGGAATATGGCCTAGTGATAGGGTGCTTGCCTCCTATCCATGAAGCCCTGGGTTCAATTCTTCAGCACTACATATATAGAGAAAACCAGAAGTGGAGTGGAGTTGTGGCTCAAGTGGTAGAGTGCTAGCCTTGAGCAAAAAGAAGCCAGGGATAATGCTCAGGCCCTGAGTTCAAGCACCAGGACTGGCCAAAAAGAAAAAAAAAGTATTGTAGGGGTAAAAGAATAGATCATGGTTACAGTAAAAGAGGGTATGTGACCTCAAAAGAGCTCATTAAAAGGAAGGTTAAGTTTACA
>NW_025959971.1:0-12993 GCF_023159225.1 Perognathus longimembris pacificus | reverse complement strand
TATTGATCATAAATTGCTTTGTTGAGTGGCTACACCTTTGTACAACTATATTTAGATAGTAAAAAATAATTTTAAAAGGATTAATCAGTAATTTTTGAATCAGAGTGACAGGTGATATGGATATTGATCATATCATTTTCTCTACTTTTTTGCATACATAATGGTTACCCTAATTAATACATGGTAAAAATAGATTGTTTTTGATGGGTTATGATAAAAGTTTACAAATAACTAGAAAGAGCTCCATTTACAGTAGATGTAAAAAGATAGCTGTCTTACCCAAATTCAAGTTGTATTATAAAGCTATAGTAATAAAAACAGCTTGGTATTGGCACCGGAACAGGCCTGAAGACCAATGGAACAGAATTGAAGACCCGGGAATGAACCCACAGAACTACGCCTACTTAATCTTTGATAAAGGGGCTAAAACAATAGTTTGGAAGAAAGATAGCCTCTTTAACAAATTGTGCTGGAAAAACTGGCTCAACACATGCAACAAACTAAAACTAGATCCTTATATATCACCCTGCACCAAAATCAATTCCAAATGGATTAAAGACCTAGAAATCAAAACAGACACCCTGAAAACACTAAAGGAAGAAGTAGGAGAAACACTTGGGCTCCTTGGCGCAGGACAGAACTTCCTTAACAAAGACCCAGAAAGGCTACAAATCAAAGAAAGGTTGGACAAATGGGACTGCATCAAACTGCAGAGTTTCTGCATGGCAAAGGACATAGCTTTCAAGATAAACAGAAAGCCCACAGACTGGGAGAAGATCTTTACCGGCCATTCAATGGACAAAGGCCTCATATCTAAAATATATGCAGAACTAAAAAAATTACCTTCCTCCAAAACAAAACCGCAAAGAACTAATAGCCCACTCATCAAGTGGGCTAAAGACTTACAAAGAGACTTCTCTGATGAGGAAATGAGAATGGCCAAGAGACATATGAAAAAGTGCTCTACATCACTGGTCATAAAAGAAATGCAAATCAAAACAACATTGAGATTCCATCTCACCCCAGTAAGAATGTCATATATCAAGAAAACTAACAATAACAGTTGTTGGAGGGGATGTGGCCAAAAGGAAACCCCACTTCATTGTTGGTGGGAATGTAAACTGGTTCAGCCACTCTGGCAAGCAGTATGGAGATTCCTCAGAAGGCTAAATGTAGAACTCCCCTATGACCCAGCAACTGCACTTTTGGGTATCTATCCAAAAAACCACAAACAAAATCACAGTAAAGCCACCAGCACAACAATGTTCATTGCAGCGCAATTTGTCATAGCGAGAATCTGGAACCAACCCAGATGCCCCTCAGTAGACAAATGGATCAGGAAAATGTGGTACATATACACAATGGAATTTTATGCCTCTATCAGAAAGAATGACATTGCCCCATTTGTAAGGAAATGGAAGGACTTGGAAAAAATTATACTAAGTGAAGTGAGCCAGACCCAAAGAAACATGGACTTTATGGTCTCCCTTATTGGGAATAATTAGCACAGGTTTAGGCAAGTCACAGCAGAGGATCACAAGAGCCCAATAGCTATACCCTTATGATCACATAAGATGATGCTAAGTGAAATGAACTCCATTTTATGGAAATGATTGTTATATCACAGTTGTAACTACTTTCGACATTCCATGTGTATCTGTAGCTTCTACTATTGATGATGTTCTTGTATCACCTTCTTGTGATTGTATCTACACTATCTCTGTAATCTTATCTGAGTATATTGGAAACCGTGTATACTGGTATTAGAACTAGGAAATTGAAAGGGAATACCAAAATTGAGAGACACAGGGTAAAAATAGAGAAACAACAACAAAAGCAATACTTGCAAAACTGTTTGGTGTAAGTGAACTCAACACCTCAGGGGGGAAAGGGTAAGGGGGAGGGAGGGGGGTATGAGGGACAAGGTAACAAAAAGTACAAGAAATGTATCCAATTCCTAACATATGAAACTGTAACCTCTCTGTACATCAGTATTATAATAAAAACTTTAAAAAAAAAGATAGCTGTCTTTATGAGCATTCTAGTTGCTTTCCTCTTCAGTTTCCCCTTGTTTTGTGTAAGCATGCTGTTCAAATAGAACAGCACCCCAGTATCACTCTGTTGACACGTCTCCAGACAATTGAGCCAAATTTCAGTATTGAGATCTTTCAAACCTAGTTCCCAAAATCGTTCCCAGAGCTATTATCATTTAAAATCATTTTTTGAGGGTTCAGGAAACTTCTTCCCAAATGCTGGCACTATATCACTGCTTGGATAACAAAGAAATGTGTACACCATCTCTGATATTTTAGCTCAAAATTTTACTTTAAGTCAGAGTAATCAGGTGCCCATATATGAGTCCTCTCTAAACTAATCACTAGGAAGGTGAGATTTGACACATTCAGAATCCAGGAGTAATAGGACAAAAAGGAAGTGACAAGTTGAAACAACAGCATTATCTACATGAAGGGAGTTGAAATGTGAAGAGGCATGTCTCAAAGCAGAGAAGTTATTCCTTATTGTGTTCAATAACCCAGCCAGGGAAGCAGAGGAGGTTTCATTTGTAACATCAAATCTGTGAGGTTAAAATTGATTGAATTGCCAAGTTGCTACATGTTAGCTTTCTAGTTTCTCAATTAATATTGTATTTGGGGGGAAAAAGACTTTAGAGACCTAAAGCTGAAACATCCTGAGAATTTTCTGTTTTTATATAGGTACAGGTTAAGATACTTGCCAGAAAATAAATGTTGAAAAAGCAGCAAGAGATACACAATTGCAGTTTAATCATATTATATAGGTTATGATTGTTAAATACAAGGATTACAGGTTTTGGATTATTGATTATAGCAACCACCATGTTTGTAACATCTAGCCTGATATAGAGATAAAAATACCATAATGGTACAGCAGAGCATTTGAAGCAAATCTAAGAGATTGACCATCTAAATATGTCTGAATCTTGAAAGCATTCTAGAAAGCTGATTTTGAAAAATTCATGTGACAGGGTTGGTGATGTAGGTCAGTGGTAGAGTACTTGCCTAGCTTAGCATGGATGAAGCCCTAGGTATGATTTTGAGTACACAAAAGAAGAAATCAGAAATGCATTTAAGGTGGAATTGGAATAATTCTTTCAAATAACTGAGTTGGCATGCAGATTTCATGCATTGCAATTTCACCTGAAATGTGTGCCTGTTAAAACACTGTATTTGCCAAAATTAATTATACAAAGGGCTTCATTGTGATAATTCATATATATATATACATATATACACACATGTAAACACACATACATGTACATACTCCCACACATATAAATATATACTTCTTGAACAAATTTAACTCATAAGTGTAACATTTGCCATTTTCTTCACATTTGTTCAATGAGGACATTGTACTGTTTTTCGTTGTTTTCTAAAGGGTCAATCTGACAACCAGGTTAATAACTTTGACAAACTGAGAAGGGTAAGAAAGGGCTCAAGCATCTCCCACCTGCAATCACACCTACTGAGAATTGCAGTTTAATATCAGCCGTGGTAGAACAGTCTGGGAGACTCTATCTCCAATTAGCAAGCAAAAAGCTGAACTGGAGGCTCAGTTCCAGCTGTGAGTGACAGAAATGAGCTTATAGTTTCAGTCCCTGAGTTCAAGCCTCAAATCAAAATTGCAAGGGCTAGATGTTTTTAATTTATGCATCCGCAGACTTGGATGTAGCTCAGTGGCAAAGCGCTTGCCTAGCAAGTGCAAGGTCCTGGGTTCAATCACCCATAACAAAAAAATAATGACAAAAAAATTGCCCCTACATTTTACGCATCCTGATTGGCAACAGAATGGCCTTTCATTACTGGGGGCAAAAGCTTTCTTTCTCACAGTCACTACAGTAGCTCTTCTATGAAAAGTACTGTACTAAGTAATACATTATTTTGAAACAAGTAAAATCTACAAGGAAATTTGGTGGTCAGTTGTTAAATCTTTAAAATATCAAGAATATATGATATATATATACATAATGGGATTTTACTCATCCGTTAGAATAATAGTGCATCATTTGCAAAGAAATGAACGAAAGTAAGGACCAGAAAGACAAAGGATACATGTGTCTTTTTTCCTCAAGTGTGGGAGCAACAATTAATTTATAAACAAAATAAACACCAAGAAATGGATACTCCAAAGTGAAGCAAGAGATCAAGGGGCAGGGAATAGGTATATCCAGAAAAGAAGAAGAGAAGAATACAGTCAAAGCATATTCTACTTTGGGGAGGAATGTTGAAAGGGGTGATAATGATCAAGACAAATGTATTTGTAAACTGCAATGCTAACAGTCAATTACTTTGTAGAAATAAAGACAATAAAAGTATATTTTAAAAAAACAAATAAATATCCTACAAAGAATAAGAAATTCTGATATTGGCCAAACAGACGTGGCCCTCATTTGAATACAAATATATGGAAGTGGGAATAATAATCCTAACATTATCCTGTCTAGGGAGAAATGCTTAATTTTAAGGGGTGCCAGATGGAACCCAGTCAGATTCTTAGCTCTACAAATGTATTTCCCGAGTGACAGTGGGTAAATTATTATAGGTCTATAAACCTCAAAAACTGGCCATTCATTAGGCTAATATTACTGTCATCAATAGAAAGGCAGAAGTCATGCATGGTTAATTTCACTTATAATGAGAGTTTAAAATAAGCATAAAATTAAAGAAAACTAAGTTCCACAAAACAAGCACATTCTCCACAAGCAGAAAGAGTTAAATAACAGGCATAAAGGTAAGCATAGTGCTATTCCTGATTTGTCAATCAACTGGTTTATACGTTCACACGCAAGTTACATAAGTGGCTGAAGAAAACAAATCTGGAACTAGAACGAATATCATTCTCTCATTTGCCAGTGCCCTTCATTTTTAAACTTGTGTCTGAGATACAATTGTATCTTAGTACCTCAAAGAGTAAAAAATACTGGACAAGTAACAACACAAAACATATTACATGAAATTTGCTATGTAAATCAAGACTAAGACACCTATCAAAAAACTTATTATTACTAATTAAGAAACAAGAAAGCAAATATGAGCCTGTATGAATATAGAGATCTTCTAATATTGTTTCCCACTTCATTTTAGTTACACTATGCCTGTGGCTGAAATTGTCAAAGAACAAAAATATAATGTATATCTATCAAGAGGACTGTAACAGAAAAGAATTAATGTTAAATTCAGTAAAATAATAGGATTTCTTAATTCAACTTGTCTGTTATATGGATGAATACTTCTAAAAATTCACTAAAAGTGGCCACAGGGAAGTGTAACTTAGGACTTCTGGGTGTAATTCAGTTGCAGTTATGCAGGCATAGGCACATTAAGACAAAATACAGGTGCCTTCCACTATATATAAGCCCAGGAGACATTGCCTAGTTTATTGTTGAACTCTGAGGGTATAATTTGTCAAATTAGTTCCCAAGCTTCACAACTGAGTTCTTAATTTGTATTTTTTTTTTCATATTCCTCTCAATGTTTTCTTTCTTACGTTAGAGCAACATGCTAATGTGGGCTTTAAATCAGAAATGCCCCATTTCCTCAGCGTTAAAATTAGAAAAGGCTAGTATTGTTCAGTAACTGTACATCCAATGCTGTTATTGTCAGCATATTTAATATGAATGCAATATTTACCGTTTATGGATTCAGAGTAAGATATGTAGCTTTATGTTATGTATTTTCCTATAGACTTCAATGAGCTTTGTTGCAAATGTATATGCAATAAATTATGTTTTATCTTAAGCATTCTCATATGTATTCTAAAAGATAATACCATTTACAGATAATGTATAAAGAGTCTTAAATATATAGTATTGATGAATTTCCAGAAGTTTCAAGAGATTCTAGAAAACAGACCAGGAATCAGATTGAACCTGATTCTGTTTAATCATAGCTACACACAGGGTAAACACTAAGGGTGTTAATGCATTAATTTCAAATTCTAAAGAACTTGTTCCAGATGGATTGTACTAGTCCAATGATGTGTTTACACATAAATAAATATCACATTTCAAAAAGTACTTTATTTGCATGCTTTGTCTCATGTTAGTTGCAATAGCACTATAAAGTATAAAACAATCCTAAGGGATCATAAAGACTTGTACTCTCAGATTTAGGTTTAAGAAAATGTATCGTGATAAAGAAAACAGTAAATATTTCAATTTAAGAGAAACTTGACTGGGTATTTCTATAATACTTGCTATATCCGAACTGAGACTGAGATCATAGTCTGAGACTGACCTCATGCAAATATGGGGAGGGCACTTCAAAAATAACAACAAAAAATAAAATTAAAAAATATTGGAGGAGCCATGGTGCAAGTGACAGAGCACCTGCTTAGAAAGTGTGAGGCCTGTTGTTCAAATACAGGATTCCCAAAGGGGATGAGGAAAGAGCTTAAGACAAATGTAAAATACACGTTAGCATTTACTTAATTTACTTTTAAAACTACTGAAAGTACACCTGTAAAATAGTCGTCACTTGGCTTAAATTAGTGATAGCTAAAAGCTATATGAAGGGTTCTGGTGGTTTTAATTTTATTCATCACATTCTACCTCAGGGACTTTGGGAAAAACAGAGGAGTACACTGCATATTTATGAGGCCTTTGGGACTCTAACAGACTTCCAAAATGCCTTGTTACAATCTGCTTGTCAAACTATTAAAGAAGTAAAATCCACATTCTTTCCCTATTGTATACACAAACTTTCTCTATTAATTAAATAAAAACTATATGATGTCAAGAAGGAGAACTCATAGAAAGAACATCTATAGCTCAGTACTTTTTCTAGGCTTTCTTTTAGAGAAATTTTTCAGTGGCTCCACATATTAATTACATATTTTAAAATTGACTGATTACTAAACATGTTCACTTAAACTTCAGGTTTATGAAGCCTATTATTAAATATCTCTGTGCTAGTCCTTAATTATTGGTACAGCAATACACATCTCATCAGATGTGTACTTAGTCATCACTTCGAGCTGAGAGTGTACACACTAAATAACATTGCAAAGGAAAAGAAATAGTGATGTTTAAGAGAAAAAAGGTTTAACAAGTCTAAAATCTTTATCTATGTGTTTATACTTCTATCATCTTGAAAGTATTTATGATGAAGAAAGTACAAAATTTTGGAAGATACTTGTAACCACAAGCAAGCCAACAGCAAGGCTAACTGGTTCACCTTTCTTTTCAATCCTGATGTCAGACTCCGGCGATTATACCAGTACAAGCCCACATACAAGACCCCTGAGCTGAAATAGTGTCAACATAGAGAAGAAGTATAGTCTTCTTCTTATTTCCACTCATCACTATGTACTATCCCTTTGAATCTGGCATGCAAACAATTTATCTTCTCTTCTGAGTATTAGTCTGTCCTAGGTTGGATTTTATGCAATATGCTATAAAAAGTGGGTAATCAATTTTTCAGGAATTATCTAAAAAATAGATTTCCTTTGACATACTGAACATGCTAAACAGTGTTAATAGATTGATATGTTTTTGGTGAAGCGTCAATTTTAATATACTATTTACTCCTTTATTGTAATAATGTTTTAGTTTTATTTTTTTGTGCTAATGCTGGGGATAGAACTCAGTCTGGGCACTGTCCTTTATATTTTATACTTAAGGCTGGCACTCAACCACTTGAAACACAACCCCACTTCCAGTTTTTATGCTGGTTAATTGAAGATAAAAATCTCAAGGACTTTTCTTGCCAAGGCTGGCTTTTAAAATTCCTCAGATCTCAGGTTTCCGAGTAGCTAAGATTAGAGACATAAGCCATCAACATTTGGATTAAAGTTTTCTTTATGGTTTTCCATGAAATAGTCTCATAACTTTCAAACTGAAAGAGAAAATAATATTTAAATTCCCTATGAAGATGTGGAAGGAAACTTACTGAGCTATGAAAAAATGTAAAAAGTAGCTAATTCATTTTCTTCATTTTTATAGTACTGATATTGACATACATAGGTTGTACAATTAAGATTGCATTGTAATACATAAGTGCTCCATTTTTGGCAAATGTGGAACTAGAAATAGACAAATGAACTATTTGCTGACAAATAGAACATTGTTGTTCCAAATGGTGAGGATTTGAACTCCCCTCTTGAGTTTAGTACTTTTAACACCCCATATACTTCTTCAGTTGGAGCACCTTTTTATAGAAAACTCGAATTAACTTTGAATTACCCACATTATAAAACTTTTACCATTGACTAAAAGGAAGAATACTATTCAATAGTAGTATGTGCAGTTGAGACATTTCTTAGTTTCATTTTAATCTGCTTTCCTAAATTCAATATGTTAAATATGGAGTCACCTAAAATAGCTCTGCTTCTATAGAATGGACACAATTCAACTTATTCCTCATATATATGCTCATATAAAAGCTATTTATCATATCCCAATTAATATGTTTGTGTTCAAACTACTTAGAGTCACATTGAGATATGACTACAGGCATTTCACGTTCATGAGGAGAATTTAAGTGGTAAGCTATGAAAGGGATAACAAGTATGTTTCAGCTTGCATGACAAGTCAAAGCAATTGCCTAGAATATGTTGAGAATTCTGAGATCACCTCTGATAGTGGAAAGAATGCTAAGCTAGAAATTTCCCCTTGGCTGTACTTGTCAAAGGAACCTTGTATATCTTTTTAAAAATTTCTTACAAGTACAAAACTAAATGTGGCTGGTAAATATGACTGGCTAATCAATAGGCATGTGGCTTAGTTATAGAAGGAACTCACTATACTGAATTAGCAGGCTTTGCCTCCATCTTTTCCACGGTTTAAAGTATTAGCATGAAAGCCAAACCAAGGAAAAAGACAAAAACAAACAAACTTCTTTACTGCTAACAATTAGTATGTCTAGGATAGTCCTAGCAGAGGATCACAATAGTTCAATAGCTATGTACATAGGATCGTATAAGATGATGCTAAGCAGAATGAACTCCAAGAAACAGGAGGTTTTTCATTGTTGTAGTTATTGTTAATGTACTATGTGAATTATTTATTTTTATTTCCTTTTTCTTCCCTATGGTATAGCCCGTTGTCACTGTTTTTGATTGTGGTACCCTGGGTATTGTATATATGTTTATCTAAATTAGGGAAGGAAAAGGGAACATCAAAATGGCGAGACAAAGGATAAAGGGCAAACCAATGCAACAGTGATACTCACAAGACAACATGTTGGAAATTAACTGTAAAACCTGGGGCAGAGAGGCTTCCTTTTTATAGCTAAGCTTACTGAAAAATATCTTCATATCACTGAGTAGTATACAATTCAGCTGATGACAAACATATCCCAAACTAATTTACACATACAGACACATAATCATCATCAGAAGTACAAAAGAATGGTTTAAGTTCAAAACTAACTCTGCTACTAAATGTGTACAAGACCTTGAGAATTTTCATGTTTTTTGTGTTTGTGAAATACAGTTGAAAACAGTATATTTATGACTACTAGTTTATATTCAGTAAATGTTATCTTCTTTACCAACTTGCCATTCAGATGACATAATTGTTTTGTTTGTTTCTAGGAAGCACAAAGCTAAAATAATTATATATAGAATTATATTCAGAGGCCCACCATAAACAAAAGCCGCTGCTTCTTGGAGCCATTGTAGAGTTGACAAGGAAATTTATTTATTTCACTTGTACTCTTATTTTCTATACTCCAGAAATGCCATAAATATCTTCTTTTATTTTCTCATGAGGCATTACATGTGGTCATCAAATTTCCTGTTATATTCCTATCTTATAAATTCTCTAGTCTATTTGAATTATTTTTCTGTCTTCACTGATATTCCCAGCACCTACTAATTCATTACCCATGAACTTAATTAAAGTGTTGTTTACTGGTACTCCTTACAGATCATTAATGAAATGTTAATTAATTACAGTCATAGCATGATCAACATCTCTAACATAATGAAAGAAGCTCTCCCATACCATTATATTTTAGTTTTCATCCTAGAGTCATTCCACACAGGTCTTTCACTAAAAATATGAACTTTACCTTAAGTTGATTTTTTAAAAAAATTTACATCCATTAAGGTTTTCTGACATAACTAATTATCTGTAAGCCAACACAAATAAATGCATGATATTAAGGTTATACCATTGGTGACAAGAGAAAGGATAGTAATTTGCTTAAAAACAGGTCTTTGAAGTTTTTGTAACATGGACACACACACACACATCATTTCTTCCCAAAGCTTAGCAAGCAGCCATATTTTGGGGGAAAATCTGATCTGAACTTGATTGTAGAACTGTGTGATACTCTAAAGGACAATTGAATGGTCAGAGTATAGATTCGATATTTGTGTTGCATTCTCCACTATGATAACATTATTAGCCAGGACAATTGGCACCACAGGAACACCCCATGATGGTGAGCCTAGAAAATGTTTCTATTGCACTCACACGGTGGCAGAGAGCTTTTCAGTTGATAACAGTGAATCTTTTCAAAGAGACTTGAGGACTGATCAATACTTTCAAGCTATGTATTTCTGGCTGCTGAATTAACTTGCTGTCTCTCAAACATTTCATCCAGACATTTCTTCTCGGGAATTCTGTGTCACTAGTACTCTATTATTTAACATGGCAAACCAAACTTTAAAGAAACTCAACATCAAAGTAAAACTGTTTTTCTTTTTGTCATGACTGCATTTACACATCCTAAGAACAATTATCAGAAGCAAAACATTGATGAATACTGTATTTCACTCATTCACTCACTCTTTGGCTTCCTTAATCATTCACCATTCAAAAATATCTATTGTTCCTTTATTCTGCATGAGGCCTGTTGTTAGGTGCTGTGAGAAATATAAGGCTCGTTAGCAGCCTCTGCACACATTTTTCAGTCCTGTGGAATAATTAGGGCATGTATACAGGTACACCAAGCAAGCGACTACTTATTTAAAATGTAACTTCAAATGGTGCACGATAGTTCTCATCAGCTTGTATCTTTGATGTTAATGGCAACACCTTGGACAGCAATAAAACAGCTTGGCACAGGGCACATACTTGGTACTTAATGCATCTGGTACCATTCATTCTACTCAACAAGTAGTACCTGATACATTCAGCACATAGTGGGTATTCAATAAGTAATGGAATCTACTAAATACTCTCAAATGTGACCTTCTTTTTATGTCTTAGCATGAAATAAATGGGAAAGACAATGCAAAACCCAAGCAGAAGACATATGGAATATTTTATAATACAGAGTAATGTGAAAAATAAAGTGTCTGTAGTGGCAAAAATCAAGTACAGAACACATGAGTGGATGTAGTAGCAAAAGCAGAGTGTTGCTCCATTCAAAATTCTAATAATTCCAGCTGTCTATGAATATAGCTTGCAGTTTCAACAGCTAGGTAGGTCCTTGTCAATGCCAGTACTCACAGATCAACATAGCCACATCTCAGGATATCAAAGGAGAGTTTCTAGCACCAGACTCAAGCAAAGGTGTCAACCTCTTGGTTAATGGGGGTGATGGAGGAGGAATATAGCATGTTATTTAAGGGGGGTGGGGTGGAAATAAAGAGCTCAGACTCTATCTTCACAACTAACCTGTGTGTCCTTGGATAACTTAGCTCCTGCAGACCACAATTTCCTCAACACTTAAAAATTAGGATAGCCAGGTGCCAGTGGATCATGCCTATAATCCTAATCAGGAGGCTGAGGTCTGAGGATTACAATTAGAAAACAGCCCAGCCAGGAAAGCCTGTGAAAACTGGAAGTGGCACTGCGGGTCAAAGTGGTAGAACACTACTAACCTTGAGTATAAAAACTCAGTGACACCACACAGGCCCTGACTTCAAGTCCCTCAACAACAACAACAACAACAAAAACTCAATAAACCCCAAGAGATTAACATAGTTGCTAGTAGGATTAAATAATGTATTACTATAAAATATTTACAACAGTGCCTGGCATATAGTAAGTACTACATAAAAATCTGTTAAAAAAATGAATGACATTGATAAAAATATGTGTCTATAAAGGGTCTTGAAAGAAATTTTCCACACTACATTGTTTTATCCTAATTTTTCACCTATTCCATAAGCCCATGGTCAGAGATGAATGTTCCTCATCCTTTCAGACAGGAAATTTCTTTACACTTCACTTGTGCACTTATTCAATTGGGAATATCATAATTGTGTGCATGCTGTGAATTTCTCCCTATATTACTGTGAACTGCTCAACCAAGGGACACTATTTTTTTTTTTTTTGGCCAGTCCTGGGCCTTGGACTCAGGGCCTGAGCATGGTCCCTGGCTTCCTTTTGCTCAAGGCTAGCACTCTGCCACTTGAGCCACAGTGCCATTTCTGGCCGTTTTCTGTATATGTGGTGCTGGGGAATCGAACCCAGGGCCTCATGTATACGAGGCAAGCTCTCTTGCCACTAGGCCATATCCCCAGCCCTAAGGGACACTATTTTATCATCTTTTTGGCCACTTAAAATTCAACTGACAGTTGATTTACCTAATGTTAGCAATAGGAGAAATACGGGACTTCTCATTTTAAATATGCAATTAGAATTTATTATACTGGTTATTATTATCATCTTGAAGATTTGGGGAGATAAGTACCAGCCTTAATAATAAAAACTGAATAAGCTTGAGCAAGAAGTGACAAGTGATTTACCCAAGGCGACACTGTTGGTAGAACTAGGGACATAAGAAAACTTAGTTGCATGTTCTATCCCATGACAGCATGCCATCTCAAAAACCAAATAATGACTGCAAGCATCATGTTTTGCTAATACTGTAATTGTCAGGTGGTCAGGAATGGGATCTTAATCAACATATCACCATAGTATAGCAAACGTGAAGTGATGTATGATCTTCCTCAGAATATAGCTTGCCAAAATATTCAATCTGAATTGGAATGATTTAAATCAATTAAAAATAAAGTACGTTTTTGGAAGTAGGTAAAACGTAAATAATAAATGAA
>NW_025959970.1:0-13115 GCF_023159225.1 Perognathus longimembris pacificus | reverse complement strand
TTAAGTTGTCATGTGATGCTCATGCTTTGAGTTCAGGAACTACACTTTGAAGACAACTGATGTAAAAAGCCTGGGAAGGAGGCTCTTAGGGGAAGGGAAGTATGGGAGAAAATAAGCAAAAAAGAATTGTCGATGAAGGCTAATAATGTAAGAGGATGGAAGTTGGACTAGGGCAGAACAGATATATTTACTAAATATCAATGAGGTAAAATAGAAAATATTTGTGAGCAATTGGATACTGAAAGTAAGAAAGATAAGAATTCTTTTTTAACAAAATATTGTAAATGTGATATACAGAGGGTTTACAGTTACCTAAGTAAGAAAATAAGTACATTTCTTTTTTAACAGTGTTATCCCCTCCCTCACTGTTTCCCACTCCCCCTGATTTCCTTCCTCCCCCAAGTTGTAAAGTTTATTTCCAACATAGTGTCTAGTTGTTTACATTCATCCTTGTCCCACTGTTTCTGCAATTCCCCTAACCTTCTCTAAATCAGATAAACTTATATACAAGACAAAGGGTACCAGAATAAAAACTAGTGACAAAAGGGGATAAAGCAAAGGGGGAAAAAAGAAAAAAAAAGCAGTAACTGGAAACAGTACAATAAAACCTCTTGTTTCCATTTATTTGAGTTTATTTTGATAAGCATCATTTTATATGGTCATACACACATAGCTATTCAGCTATTATGAACCTCAGCTAAGAATATCCTAGGCATATCCTAGTAATTATAAATGAGGAAAACAATGCAGCCTGGCTTGCTTCACTTAATATTTTTTTCCAAGTTTTTCCATTTACTTATGAATGGGGAAATGTCATTCTGATAGAAGCACAGAATTCCATTGTGCATATATACCCCATTTTCTTTATCCATTCATCTACTGAGGGACATCTGGGAATGAACTACAGTGGTATATCACAAGTATAATTCTAGTTACTCAAGAGGATTATATCTGAAGATCGTGATATGAAGCCAGCATGGGAAGGAAAGTCTATGAGACACTTATCTCTAACCACCAAAAGCCAAAAGTGGAGCTGTGGCTCAAGTGCTAAAGTGCCAGACATGAGCAAAAAAGCTAGGGGCAGCACTCAGATTCTGAGTTCAAGCTCAACTACTGACACAAAAATAATAGATAATAGTTGGAATCGTGATTATGTATGCTATCAAGCAGTGTTTAATATATAGTGACATAAACAATGAACTGGAAATGAAACTTAGAGGAAAAAAATCTACCGTCATTTCAGAGGAGATAATTTGCTTTAAATAGACTTGCAGTAATTCTAATCCATATTGCAATTGGATGCTTTTGTTATGAAACACAGTGATTATATATAAAGTCCATTTGGAAAAATTAAAAGTTGCTTAGCATGGACAAGGCCCTGTGTTGGAATCCCAGGATTGCACAGAAAAGAAGAAGAAGGAGAAGGGGAAGGAGAAGGAGATTATTCTTGTTAATTTAATGAAATGACTAGCACAATATAATAGTATAACATTATTAAAAAGATAAAATAGAGTAGCATAGTGTTGTACCAAAAAGTCAATATGATATAAAAGACCCTGAAACCAAAACAAGCTCTGTATTTGTCATTAACAATGAGAATCCTACTTATTAATTCATTGCTCACGCCATACTTTTCAGTTTTCTACCTCCTTCTACCCCACAGTAGCTCCTCAGTGGGAGAGATTAGTAATATTCTTAGTGAGAATCCAGGATCTTAGTTGGTCAATAGCTTATTAGTAGGAGTGATTTTCTTCCCCTCTCTTCCCTTTCCCTTTCCTCCCATCTCCTCCTCTCTCCTCCTCTGCCTTTCTCTTTTGTGTCCTGGTATTAAGGCTTGAACTCAGTACCTCCACCTCTTACTTGGCCTTTTCTCTTCAAAATTGGAACTCTTGGGCTGGGGATATAGCCTAGTGGCAAGCGTGCCTGCCTAGGATACATGAGGCCCTAGGTTCGATTCCCCAGCACCACATATACAGAAAACGGCCAGAAGCGCCGCGGTGGCTCAAGTGGCAGAGTGCTAGCCTTGAGCGGGAAGAAGCCAGGGACAGTGCTCAGGCCCTGAGTCCAAGGCCCAGGACTGGCCAAAAAAAAAAACAAAAAAAAAACAAAAAACAAAATTGGAATTCTTACCATGTGAGCCACACTTCTACTTCCAACAGTTTGGTAGTTAATTGGAGATAATGGACTTGGAATTTTCTACCTGGGTTGGCTTCAAGCAAAGATTCTCAAATCTTAGTCTCATGAGTAAGATTACAATTTTGAGTCACCAACACTTGGCTGGATTGCTGTTTCTTTATCTCAGGATTCCCAACTGTGCTGCCTAAGCTGCTTGCATTGTGATCTCTTGACCTATGCCTGCAGGTGGGTGAGCTGGATGTGTGCATTAACGTGGGACATCGCACACCTAATCATCTTAGTTTAATGGAATCAGAAAGAAGCCTTGATTAGGCCTGTATGTCAAAGTTTAGTTCTACAGTCCATCTATTAGCAGAGTTCTACAGTAGGGGTTAGTAGACATTAGCTTATCTATTAAATACTTTGATTCTCATTTAGCTACCATTCTTCCTTGTTTCCATAGTGACCCAAAGGAAAGGAGCTATTTAGCCAGACTTTCTTTTTCTTTTTTTTTTTCCAGTCCTAGGCCTTGGACTAGGGGCCAGAGCACTGTCCTGTCTTCTTTTTGCTCAAGGCTAGCACTCTGCCACTTGAGCCACAGTGCCACTTCTGGCCATTTTCTATATATGTGGTGCTGGGGAATTGAACCCAGGGCTTCATGTATAGGAGGCAACCACTCTTGCCACTAGGCCATATTCCCAGCCTAGCCAGAATTTCTTACCATTTTGGAGCAATATCATCATAATAGCATTGAAATCTTGACTCTCATGTTTAACATATTATATGTGTGTGTGTGTGTGTGTATGTGTGTGTGTGTGTGTAGGTGTGTGTGCATGTGTGTGTGTTTAATATTATAAAAAGTTAGAATTTCAGTGGAAAAAAATGAAGGAAAAGTTGATCAACATATCATAAGAGAAGTGGTTACTTGCTGGGGGAAATTAAAACTTGCTCTATGCTTTATTACCACATGCTAAAATAAATTACATATTGATTAAACGTAAAAATATCTTAAAAGAACTAAAAATGAAAGTAAACATTTACCTGGATTCTGTGTGTAGATAAGTTCTTATAATTTGGGAAAAAGTAGGTAATACTGGGATTTGAACACAAGGCCCCATGCTTACTCAGCTTGCTTGCTCAAGGCTGACTATCACTTCATGAGGAGTTTTGTGGCCATTTCGTTTTTGCCTGAGCTGGCCTTGAACCTCTGAATCTGTTTCCTGAGTAGTTAGGATTACAGACATCACCACTGGTGGTTGGCTTGTTTCCACAACTTTAAAAACCTGTTTTCTTTTTTTAAAAAAGTTGTTGTTATTCCAGTCCTAGGGCTTGAACTCAGAGCCAGATCACTGTTCCTAAGCTTGTTTTGCTCAAGGCTACTGCTCTACTATTTGAGCCACAGCTCCACTTCTGGATTTTTAATAGTTAGTTGAAGATAAGAGTCTCATTGGCTGGGTGTCAGTGGCTCATGACTGTAATCCTAGCTACTCAGGAGGCTGAGACCTGAGGATCAAGTTTGAAGCTAGCCCAGGCAGGAAACTCCATAAGAATCTTACCTCCAATTAACTACCAAGAAATGAGGAAATAAAGCTGTTGCTCAAGTGGTAGAGTACTAGCCTTGAGCAAAAATACTGAGGGACAATGCCCAGGCCCTGAGTTCAAGCCCCAGGACTGGCATGTACATACAAAAAGAGTATCACAGACTTTCCTGTCCAGGCTGGCTTTGCACCACAACCTTCAGATCTCAGCCTTTTGAGTAGATAGGATTACAGGGATGATCCACCAGAGCCCAGCTTCTTTACTTTGCATCTGTATTTTCCTTCACCAGTTTGAGTATATTTAAATAGATGCTGTAAAGCATTTGTTTAGTGGATTATGAGAACAAGACTGAGATTATATGTACAAAAGTATGGAATGAAGTTGTGGGAGTGAAAATCCAGTGTAACAACCAGTTAGTTTTGAAAACTTGTCTGTGGATGTGAGGGAGGAAATGGGGATGTGGAATCCAGGAAAGAACTTTTTAAAATTTTTATTTTATTGTCAAAGTGATGTACAGAGAGGTTACAGTTTCATACATTAGAGCTTGGGTACATTTCTTGTACTGTTTGTTACCTTCTCCCTCATTCCCCCCCTCCCATCCCCTTTTCCCTCTCTCCCCATGAATTGTTCAGTTGGTTTACACCACATGGTTTTGCAAGTATTTCTTTTGTAGTCGTTTGTCTTTTCATCCTTTGTCTCTCAATTTTGATATTCCCTTTCACTTCCCTAGTTCTAATAGCAGTATATACAGTATCCAGTGAATTCAGATGAGATACAGTGATAGCACCAGTACAACCATGGGAAGGGATACAAGAGGATCATCAACAAAAGAAGCTATGGTTTCACATGACATGTTGAAAGTAATCACAACAGTGATATAACACTCATTTCCATAACATGGAATTCATTTCACTCAGCATCATGTTATGCGTTCATAGGGGCATAGCTATTAGGCTCTTGTGATCCTCTGCTGTGAATACCTTAAACCTGTGCTAATTATTCCCTATGAGGGAAACCACAGAGTCCATGTTTTCTTGGGTCTGGCTCACCTCACTTAGTATATTTTTTTCCAAATCCTTCCATTTCCTTACGAATGGGGCAATATCATTCTTTCTGATAGAGGCATAAAATTCCATTGTGTATATGTACCACATTTTCCTGATCCATTCTTCTACTGAGGGGCATCTGGGTTGGTTCCAAATTCTAGCTATGACAAAATGTGCTGCGATGATTGTTGTGCTGGTGGCTTTAGGGTGTTCTTGTTTGTGGTCTTTTGGGTAGATGCCCAAAAGCGGGGCTGTTGGGTTATAGGGGAGCTCTATGTTTAGCCTTCTGAGGAATCTCCATACCACTTTCCAGAGTGGCTGAACCAGTTTACATTCCCACCAACAATAAAGTAGGGTTCCCTTTTGGCCACATCCTCTCCAACAGTTGTTATTGTTTTCTTTATTGCCAGTGATGTAGAGCACTTTTTCATATGTCTATTGGCCATTCTTATTTCCTCGTCAGAGATGTCTCTTTTTAAGTCTTTAGCCCACTTTTTGAGGGGGCTGTTGGTTCTTTGTGGTTTTGTTTTGGAGGAGTTTAATTTTTTTAGTTCTGCATATATTTTAGATATGAGGCTTTTGTCCATTGTATGGCCGATAAAAATCTTTTCCGAATCTGTGGGCTTTCTGTTTATCTTGTGAGCTATGTCCTTTGCCCTGCAGAAGCTCTGCAGTTTGATGCAGTCCTATTTGTCCAACTTTTCTTTGATTTGTAGCATTTCTGGGCCTTTATTAAGGAAGTTTCATCCTGTGCCAAGGAGCCCAAGTGTTTCCCCTACTCCTTGTAGTTTTTTCAGGATGTCTGTTTTTATTTCAAGGTCTTTGATCCATATGGAATTGATTTTGGTGCAGGGTGATGTATAAGGGTCTAGTTTTAGTTTGTTGCATGTGTTGAACCAGTTTTGCCAGCACTATTTGTTAAAGAGGCTATCTTTATTCCATCCTATTTTTTTAGCTTCTTTATCAAAGACTAAGTAGGCATAGTTCTGTGGGTTCATTTCTGGGTCTTCAATTCTGTTCCACTGGTCTTCAGGACTGTCCCTGTGCCAATATCCAGCTGTTTTTATTACTATAGCTTTATAATAGAGCTTGAAGTTTGGTATTATAATTCCTCCGGTACTGTTCTTTCTGCTTAGGATTGTTTTTGCTATTTGCAGTCTTTTATTTTTCCATATGAATTTCTGGAATGCTTCCTCTATTTCATTAAAAAATGGTGTTGAGATATTAATGGGTATTGTATTGAATTTGCAGATAGCCTTTGGCAATATTGCCATTTTGACTATATGAATCCTCCCAATGCAGGAACATGGGAGGTTCAAGGAAGTTATTTAAATGAAGTATTCTAATCTTGTCCAGTGTCATAGCCATTAGTCACATGTGGATATTAAAATTAAAATGAACTGACTGTTTGAATTGGCTTCTCTATGTAATCCTAGTTCCTTGGAGGTGAAAATAGAAGCATTTCAATTTAAGATCAGTCTAGTTCAAAAAAGTTGTCAAGACCCTATCTCAGGAATAAGTAAGTGATGGTAGTTCATTATAATCCCACTATGTAAGAAACATGAGTAGGAACTTTATCTGAGGCTGGATTGGATATAAAGTACAATACTGTAAAAAATAACTGAAAGCAAAAAACGACTGGTGATATGGCTCAGGTGGTAAAATGCTTGCCTAGTAATAAGTAAGAGGCCCTAAGTTCAAATCACTACCAAAATGTTAAATTCAGTTTAAAAATTCAATTCCTTCTTCTAGCTGCACGTGGGTTTTTATATTGTATTGTACTATAAATCTCCTTGGCCTGCATCAATCTTCAATTTATTTTCTCTAGTGACAAATGATAAAGCATCATCAAGTATCATTTTCCTTTATTCAGGCAAGGAATCCCATCCTTTCTTCCTTTTTAATTACCCTACTCCTTTGGTTACTGTTTTTCTCATTCCTAATAGCTTTCCACCTCTGCTGGATCACTGACATTAGCATATGTGCATGCTCTAATGTAGTGATACAGAGAGATTTTCCTGGTTTATGAGAGGAAAGAAAATTTGTGGATTCATATGCAAGCAAGGTCATAGGTGTTATGAAAGGTAGGTGTTATAGCAGAAGAAATTGGATTAAAAGAAAAATGTAGGAAATTACTTAGAGTGTGGAAAAGCAAGCTATTTGCTTATGTTTTCATTGACACACAATAATAGTACATATTTATGGGTTACAATGTGCTACTTTGATCTATTTGTGATTTATACAATGTTAAAATCACAGTAATTAACATATTCATCACCCTCAAACATTCGTAATTTCTTTGTGGTGAGACCATTCAAAATCCCCTCTTCTATCCATTTCGAAAGATACATTACATTCATGTACAAAGTTACAATTAGATAGGAGGAATAAATTCTGATGTGCTATTACACAGTAGGGTGACTATAATTAAAACAAGCTTTTCTGCTGAACAGTGTAAAGGAGCCATTTGAGGTTTCTTATAATGAATTCAAGGTCATACCAGTCTTGTTTTATTATATCTTTGGGGTTTTTATTTTTTAATTTTTAAATTGGCAAACCTTTTTAAAAATTATATATTCAGTGTTACTAGGGATACAATGTAATGTGTATTACTCATAGAGGTTTAGATTTTCCTTTTCAGAAGGGAAATTTGGCAATGTATACCAAGATTAGAACTTTCCAACCCCTTGGACTCATTAATTCCACCTTGAGACATTCATTCCAAGGAAATAATCATAGATGTATTTAAAGATTTATGGGCAAAACATTATCCATAATAGGAAATTTACAACCCAAATTCCCAATATGGGAAAAAACAGTTTAATTATGGTAAATCTATATGATGCACAATTACATAACTATTAAACTCATATTTGTAAATTATCTAATGATATTGGAAAGTACTAATGATATAAAGTTAACTCAAATGTCAGAATTTAAAACTATTTCAAAACATTGTAATTTTATAATATAAGAAAATATGCATATGCATCAATAAATATATACACCTGTAGATCTATATGCAGCAAAATGAAATACAGTTAAGTTTTAACTATTGATTTTTTTTTCTTTTTTTTTTGGCCAGTCCTGGGCCTTGGACTCAGGGCCTAAGCACTGTCCCTGGCTTCTTCCCGCTCAAGGCTAGCACTCTGCCACTTGAGCCACAGCGCCGCTTCTGGCCGTTTTCTGTATATGTGGTGCTGGGGAATCGAACCTAAGGCCTCGGGTATACCGAGGCAGGCACTCTGGCCACTAGGCTATATCCCCAGCCCCTAACTATTGATTTTTATGTAACAGGATTTCAGTGGCTTTCTTACTCTATATTTTTCATAGATTCTGAAATATTCAGCATTGCACGTTTTATTTGTACACAGTTTTAAATTTTTACTTTTAATCATAGAAGTAATACATGAATGCATTCTTATTATAAAATATTCAAATGGTGCAGATAAGCAGAATTCCCTCTTGATCTTACTCTCTTCTCAGAGGTAACCCATGTTGCCAGTTTGATGTGTTTCCTTCTAGACCTTTTTCTCTGCATTTACACATATTTATACTTGGGTTACTTTATATTACCAGAAACAATGGCTATTGATTTCTTTCATTTTCAAAAAGAAAAGTGAGTAGAGAAAGATAAACTAATTGAAAAGACCAAAAGGGCATGTCAGATTGATGAGTGAACCAGGAACAGAGTGATATTTTGATATTTCAATAGGGTATCAGCAACTGCAAAGGGTAAAATAACACTTTAATCCCAGCTCCATCCTCAGCCCAATCCTTACTTTTAAGTAGCCAAGTAGTCTTCATGTACATGGCTAACTAGACAGGTTGACTTTGGAAGTTGTTCTGAGATAATGAAACAAGACTGGCCTGCAGTCCAATATGAGAAATGCCAGCAGAAGTGTGTGGGAAATCACTTGATTTAATTAACTCATAATAATTCAAATAATAAATTTTTTTTATTTGCAAGCCACCTGTAAGTCGTAAGTTCTCTAATGCAGTCAGACCCAATAGTTTCAGATACTTTTTTGTGATGAGGAAATAAATGGATTCTTAACATTAGGACAGGTGGCTAATAAATTTCACAGAATTACTTTCTTAGTTTGGAACACATTAGATGTAGATGTATGCTGGAGCAACAAAAGGAATGCAACCAGGTTTGGGGCCTTCAGTGAAGATGGGAGAAGTCAGATATTGCTATTTCTGTTCATTAAGCTGTGATGTGAAAGCTGGTTATCAAAGTTCAATTTCTACACTGATCAGGTCTCATAGGCAGATATGTAGCAGATAAAAAGGGTTGGAAAAGAGTCACACAGTAGGAGATGAGTGAGAAGGTTTCTAAGGATACTATCAGGATGTGAAACATTTTCATATTTTTGGGTGCTTAGATAGTAACACTTTGGTTTGGCCTAAGTTTTGAAGTATGAAACCAGGTTAGACACAGTAGGGCCCTAAGTGTGTGTGTGTGTGTGTGTGTGTGTGTGTGTGTGTGTGTGTGTGTGTGTGTTGGTGTTGGGGCTCAAACTGAGGGCCTTACACTCTGATTTGGCTTTTATGTTCAAGGCTGATGCTCTATCGCTGGACCCACACATTTACTTTAGGTTTTTGGCTGGTTAATTGGAGATAAGAGTCTCTTGCATCTGTCTCTCTGGATCTCCTTTGAATAAAAATCCTCAGATCTCAGCCTCCTAATTAACTAGTATTACAAATGTGAGCCACCAGAGCCAAGCTTAACTAATTTTTACAGTTTTTCACACCATATAGTTTTGTTAGGGCTTCTATAAGAAAATATCACAAACTGGGTGATGTAAACAACACAAATACATTTTCTTGTGATTCTATGGGGGTCATTCCTGTTTTTGAGGACTGTGAGGGAAAGCTCTATGTCACTCCTCTCTCTTTGGCTTGCAAATGATCATCTTTTTCCTGTGTCTCATCTTTTTCCTTGGGTTCGTCTCTGTTTACAAAGTTCTCTTTATAAAGACAGCATTCATATTGAGTTAGGTCTGACCTAATGACTGCATTTAAAATTAATTGCCTCTGTAAAGACACAATTTTCAAATGTGGTCAAAGTCTGAGCTCCTAAGGATTGAGTTTTCAGCATATAAATGTCTTTGAAGAGAAACAATTAAATCTACTGCAGAGATTATGCCAGCAGCAATTCCAATGAAGTGGTAGAAATAGAAGTGTCCTGTGGAGGACTAAGGAGTGAAATGGAATTGTGGCAATGAAGACATAAATGTTGACCAACCTTAAAAAATAATCCTTCTTTTGGGAAAGAAAGAAGGTACTAGAGAGGGTAAGCTTGGGAGGAGGGGAACCAAAGAAGGAAAGAGAGACTTCAGCATGGTTTAAAAGAGGAGTGAGGACCACCCGGATCCCAGGCCATATAAAGCCTTTGAAAATTTTGGTGTGATCCTACTAAGGCAATCACAGGTGGGACTCAAAATTCAATAGATCTAGTATATTTTTGCATATTAACATATTCATAAATACTATCTAATGTCACATGCCAAATGGTCCTTGGAAGAATAAAGGTTTCCTGTCACTGAATGGATAGAAGAACCCACAGTGGACAGATTAAAGTTCCAGGTAGGAGAGGGAATCTGAGTCTGGTAGGACACAAGATGAAGTAGGATTAAAAACTATTCTAAAATCCTGTAATCCTAGCTACTCAGGAGGCTGAGATCTGAGGAACATGGTTTGAAGCCAGCCCAGGCAGAAAACTCTGTGAGACTCAATCTATTTAAGCAGCAAAAAGACACAACTGATGCTGTGGCTCGTGATGTAACCTTGAGCAGAAAAGCCACGTAAGAGCACAAGGCTCTATCACATACATGAAATAAATGACCTAGACATAGTAGAGACTTGAGCTGGGAAAGAATCCTCCCTCTGAAGTTAAAGATCTTGTTGGATGTGAATACAAGAGGAAGAAGGAATGAGAACCTTTAGCATTGGTGGTAGAATGGCTAATGTTGGTAGTCAAGTTAGTATGGCACCCTCTATGTGTGAGAGAGCATTTCCAGAGGTAAGTACCAAAGGAGGATGAAGTGTGTCATCATATAGGCACAGATGAAATAAAAAGGAAACAAAACAAATGGAACCATGACACTCACTAGACACTACGTTAAATAATGAGTTGAACAATATGTGGATTGGGACGGGAGGAAATTCTGGAGTTAGGCTTGTTTATGTTTGGATTTCAGCTATGATATATTACTTTTTAAACTGTATTTAAGTAGTTGTACAAAGGAATTACTATTCAACATGTATCACTATTTGAAAAATATTTATCTATGAGCTTCAGTTACATTCATCTATACAATGGAATTGATATCTATTTCATAGGGATTTGGAAGAGAGCAATACTGAGATTTGATGTCAGGGCCTTATACTTGCTTGGCTTGCTTTGTTCAGCTGGTGCTATACCATCTAAGCCACATTTTCAGTCTTGCTTTTGGCTGTTTTTGTGATGGAATTTCATGGACTTTTCTGCCCAGACTGGCTTCAATCCATGATCCTTCAGATCTTAGCCTCTTGAGTATGGAGGATTACAAGTGTGAACCACCATCATCCTGCTCATAGGGATCTTTCAGAGTAAAGAAATAAATGATTGTTTACAAGCATTTGCCGATATTATTATGTGAGTTTCAAGATGAAATTAGTTTTTGAGGGTGAAGAAGTATGAACAGATGGGCTTGAAGAGTGTGCTGAAAGTTTGAGTTTTCACCAATGGGAATGTGATATGGAACTAATGAAATAAATGACAGTAAAGACATAGCTGTGACTGACTGGAAATAAATTTGAAGGAGTTTCAGTCCACATGGTTGAGCAGCTGTGTTTAGCATGCCCTGTTTTAACAGGACAGGAGGTAGATTGTAAAATAATCTAGGGAGTTTAATTGTATTTAACTTTACCAAACTTGACAATTACTTGGAGGTCTTGTTAGCAATACATAAACAATGATATCACACTGTGTGTGTGGTGGTAGTGGTCCTGGGGCTCAGTATAGTGTCACATGCATCTAGAAAGAACTCTCCCACTGAGCTCTCTAGCTCATTGTGGGATTTTTTTTTTTTTGGACTAAGGGCTCTGTGATTGCTAGGAAAGCATTCTATCATTTAAGACTACTACTATCTGGCATTGTGTTACGATTTGCATTTTCACAGTGGATACTTAGAACAAATACCTTACATGTGATTTTCATTTATTTGTTTATTTATGCTGATTATGGGGCTTGAACTCCGCCCAGCTGCTGTCTCTTAGCTTTCTTACTTAAGGCTGGTGCTCTACCATTTGAGCCACAGTTCCTCCTTTTTGTTTTTTTGGTGGTTAAGAGTTTCTTGAACTTGTCTGCCCAGACTGGCTTCAAGCCACAGACACCTGGTCTTACACATCTTTAATAAAATGCTTGGTTAGAATTTGACTCATTTTTCAGTGGCTTTCATTTTGTTAAGTTTTGAAAAGTGTTTATTATTTTGTTATCAAAGGCCTCCATATAGCCCAGTTAAGAAAAAGCAAATGGCTTAAGTAGTTATTTACCCAAAGCCAATATTTAGAACAGAGAAGATGCTGAATACATTACCCACCAGAGAACAGCAAATAAAATGCCAGACAAGACATTATGTATCACTCTCTGGAATGGCTTAAATAAAATTAAGACAAGAACACTGTAACTAGTTATCATAGGATATTGTTTGTGAGAATACAAAATGACAGCTACTTTGGGAAACTATTTGACAGTTCCTTAAATGATTAATTGTAAGAGATGCTTTATAAGCTCGTAATACTATCCAACATATAAGCCAAAAAGAATTGAAAATGTGAGTTAACACAAAAAATTTCACATAAATATTGATAGTATTTTTGTGTGTGTAGTTAGGGTTTTAATCTAAGGGCTCACAATTGCCTCAAAGCAGAAATGACAAAGTGTCCAACTGATGAGTTTATGAATAAAATATATTCCTAAAACAGATATTCTTTGGCAATAAAAAGCAATTAAGTACTGATATATAGCTGGGAGTGGTGCAGGTACAGATCTGTAATCTTAGCACTCATGAGGCAGAGGCAGGGAGATTGGGAATTTCAGGCTGACTTGTGCTCCATAGGGAGATTGTTTAAAAAAAAGTACTGATATGTGCTACAACAAGAGTGGACCATGAAAACATTAAGCAGACTGAAGTAAACTACTAAGAAAATATAACATACTATATAATTCAGTTTGTATGAAAGATTCAGAATGAGAGAAAATACATGAGTAGATGCCTTTGAGTGGTAGATAGATGGTGACATTATTCATGGTGGTGAGTTGTTCTAATATAGGTTATTGTTCTAGCTATAACATTCTGTTAATATACTAAACCATTGAATTTTGTACTTTATTCTCTTATTTTTCCAGGTTATATTTTTAATTTG